>NW_026094220.1:0-4347 GCF_024586455.1 Bactrocera neohumeralis | reverse complement strand
AAGAGCTTTCCCTTCAGGCTTTTCATATACAGAAAAAATTAAAGAAACGGATAAAAACCCACGCCCCCCTCCCATACAAAGGTTATGTTTGAAAATCATAAAAGTGCGTTAAGATTAATAAAAAGCAAAAAATTTTTAAATTTTAGGTAGAAGTGGCAGAAGGAACCCAAACCAAAGTTTTTTAAATTAAAAATGAAGGGCGCCCCATTTTATGGAAAAAAACCATATTCAGGAGCTAAAAACCCGATTTCAATGAAATTGTATATAATATTTTCAACACCCGAGGGACAGGGACGAAATAGGGGTGAAATTTCCACAAAACCCCTTTTCCCCAATATAAAGTTTATTTTAAATTTCCCATCTGATCCCTTTTCGATAATATATTTATTGGGGAAACCAAAGAGATAGCGGAAAAAAAAATTTAAAAAATACGGATTTGAAAATATGAAAGGGAGATAATGAAATCCGATTATTATTTTCCCTTTTGCGAGAGTAAAAAAATGTTTCGGCCCCCGAACTTACCCTTTCCTTACTTGTTTTTTTTCCCCATTTGACCAAATAGTTCTATTATAAGTCCGGGTTTCTTCAAATGAAAATGTTTCCCCAAGAGTTAATGTTCCCCCGAATTATTGCCGAAAAAATAAAAGGTAAAATTTTAAAAATTTTTTTAATATTAATGACCATTAGTTTTTAGGGGGAAAATTTTGGGTTAAATTTTTTTTCTGTTAAATTTTTTTTTTGAGTTGGTTTTATCTAATATGTTTTTGGTTGTTAATAATGATTTTAAATAATCCCTGCCTGGGGAGGGGGCCTTGGAAGATTTAGGTAGTTTTCCCTTTTTTCCCGGGTTTCCCCTTTGTTCGGGTCTTTTTTATTTCCCCCCGATGAGTTTTCCGTTTAGCCCCATTATCTGGAGCGTTTCCCCGATCTTGGTTTTTATAAAGTTTCTCCCAACAAAATTTTTTTAAACCGTTTTTCCCTCTTTGGGAAAAAGGGCGGGATCATTTCTTCCCCCCTCCAAAAATTTTGAAGATATGTCGTGCCCCGTCCCCCCTGAATTTTTGATTTTCGCAGTTTCCCTTGGGAGGTCCGACCCCGATACCCGGGTTTGGACCGTTTTTGGGTGATTCCCAGGGTAAAGGGGGAAAGGGGAAATTTTTTTTTTTTTTTTTTCGAGAATTAGTTTTTTTTTATATTTATAAAATGATGTAAAATTTTTTTAAACCCCCAAAGAATAGAAAAGTTTTTTTATAAATGATTCATGATTTTAAGTTAGATTTCGAATTTAAATTTCATTTTAAAATATTTTTTTATGAAATTTTTATTATAAAATTTAATTGTAAAATTATATTTATATTAAGTCTTTTTTTTTTATTTAAATTTTTTGCGTTTTTTTCACAATAAGTTTTTTAACGGGTTTTTAATTTGTTAGGCCTTTTCTTTGCAAGGGCAAAGTTCCTGACTGCCCCTTGGGGTTTGCCCCAATTTCAATACAAATTTTTTAAATTCTTTTAAATTAAGTTTAAATCGTTGCGGTAAATTAATTTTGTTAAATTTTTTTCTTATTAATATAAACTTCGTTTGGAATCCAAAGTGACTTGTGGTTTAACCCCTCAAATTTTTCTTTCATTTTTTTCCAAATTTTTTGTTAAGCCCCATTTTCTGATACAAAATACATTTTTTTATCTTATTTTATTTAAAAACCATTTTCAAACAATTTTTTTAAGGGGTTTTATTTCCATTCATCGACCCCTCAAAAAGTTTTATTGTGGAATACTATACCAATACTGTTTGAAATTTTAAAAAGATGAAATAATGGGGACTTTAAAAGTCTTTTTTTTGAAATAATAGAAAATTTTCTGTGGTGCAAATTGGCCCCAAATGCCCCTTTTTCCCAATTTTTGGAGGTTGTTAACGGACGTGGCATTATTTCTTTTTTGCGTTCTTTGAATTGCGGGTTTATTCTATTCATGCCGATGTGGGTTTATGACGTCGACGATCCGCGTCTTTAGGGTTCTCTGTTTTGTTAGCCGTTGGAAGCTGGTACTGCCTGGCGTTCCCAAAATTCTCTCTTCTTAAAAAAAAGATTTTCGTTTAGATGAAGATTCTTTATTTAAATATTTTTTTTTGGCCCCGTGGGGGTTATTTTTTTAGAATTTGAGATCTTTATTTTTTGGCTTTTTTTTTAAATGATAAAGAAAAACGCCTTTAAACAAATTTTTTGGGGTTTTAAACTCCTCTTTAAAAACATACAAACTAAAACCTATTTATTAAAATTAAATCAAAAAACTTATTCAATTCTTTTTTAGATAAAAAATTTACAATATCTTCTTTATATATGGGTCTAGATCTAAAAAGAATTTTTGAATGGTTTAGTCCACAAAAAAAAGTATTATCGCGAAAAAATATTATGGGAAAATTTTTTAAGACCTTTCGTGGGGAAGCGCGAGTATCTAACCCTTTTAAAGGGGCTGGGAAGAAATAAAAAACAGTAAAAAAAATTTTTTTATTTTTTTTGATTTTATTTTTAAAATTTTTAAACCCCATTTTCTTTTTTTAAAAAAAAAATACTTCTTTTTTTTAAAAGGGAAAATTTTCCCCCAAACAGTATTTTAAAAAATTAAAATTTTTTTTAAAATTTTAAATTTAAAAATCATATTAAAAAATTTATTTTATAATTTATAAAACTAATTTAGTTTTGAAATTTAAAACAAAAAGGGACCCCGAGCCCCAAAGTGAGAAAATTTTTATGAGAAAATTTTTTCGTTCGATTTTTTTTCTAAAACCCCTCCATTTTCTTATTTTGCTTCAGATTATTTCAAAAAGGCCCCCTTTTTTGAAAAAAAAAAGGAAAAGGGTTTTTTGATGGTGTAAATGAAAGAGGAAATTTACTTGAAAAGAATCAAAGGGCACCTGGATGATACGGTTGGGATGGAAAATTTGCGGAGAACGAACAAAATGACTAAAAGAGAGCCTTCCCAATCAGACGAAGCTTGCACCCCCGTCTTCGGGAATTCGAGAATACCCCAAATGTTTTTTGTGGATACGATTCAAAAAGGGAAATCTGCAAAAAGTAAAAATGGATTTCTTTTTGATATATTTTGTTCGGGAAAATTTTGATAATTTAGTAATATATGATATAATTTGATATGTCACAAAAAAGGACGGGAGTTTTTTCTTTTATTTATATTTTTTGGGGTGAATGAGTCATGGGGCCCCTTTTTTGCCATCATTGAGGGGCTCGGTCTGGGGAACCCGACATGGAGCAATTTTAAAAAATGTTGTTTCCGATTTGAAGACCCTTTGGAAACCCATTTCTGTTTTTGAAAGGGGAAGACAATAGTCTAATTTGATAGGCATACAAAGTTCCCAAAAACTAAAAACAATAATCAAATATGATAAAAATTTGGGGCATAATGTTGAAAATAATAAAAATAAGCCCAAATGGGGGTTCAAATTATGGTTTGGGTGGATGCTGACCGGGGGATCTATTTGAATTTAAAACATATACGAAGGGAAATTGGGAAACAGTATGGGTTAGGTAACTGTACCCTAAGGGAAAAAAGGGTTGGGCTTAGGGTGGAAATTTTTATAAACTCTTCAATTCCCTTTTCTAAAAATAAGCGATTGATCAGAATACAACGTGTAAAGTTGAACTAACGGGAAAAAATTCCAAAAAAATGCACCGTGAAAAACAATGAAGCGTGGGGATATTTATAAGAGTTTCATGGAAAGTTATGCAAATGAATGGGTAATAAAGAGTCATTTTTTGACCAACTTTTTCGCCTGTAGAAAGGGCATCTAAAGCCCCGGGTGGTTCAACACAAAATTGATTCAAATGTCCGGGGTTTTGTCCATTATAATAAAAAATTTGGGGGGATAGATCTTTGGATCAACGGGGGGTTTAAATGATCGAAAATCATAAAAACTACCTTTTTTTTCTTTGGTTTTTTCGATATATCGGAAATAATCACATAATATACTGCCCAGTAAAGGGAATTGAGGGGCCTGCGTCCACCTTTAAATTAGACAGGTAGTCGGGGAGTTTGGCGGGTACATATAGACAATGGGGGCCCCACTACAAAAATAGTGCAGGGAAAATGAAAAGGGGAAATTTTCGTCACCCCATGAAAAATCTCCCCCAAAAGAGGTGTCAAAGGGGAAATATAAAAAAAATAACAAAAAAAATTGGTTCTGTAACTTTACTATTTTTACCAAGAGAGAAATTGTTTTTTCTGATTATCATAATAAAAAACAGATTTTATAATAAAGCGTTTTATTAACCTATTACCCCCATTCTCAAAAAATTTAAAAAAAAATTGGGGTTGTTTGGGAAAGATTCTTATC
>NW_026094219.1:0-4864 GCF_024586455.1 Bactrocera neohumeralis | reverse complement strand
ATATAAAATTTTTAAGTATTTTTTTTATATTTAAATAAGTTTATATATTTATTGTTTATTAATATTTATTATGTTTTTTAAATTTTGTAATTTGTTTTTAACCCAAAAACCCCTTCTTTATTTTAATTTAGTTACTAACAAAATAATTTTAAGAGGGAAATTAAATATTTTAAATTTTTTTGGGGAATTAAAATATATTTTTAATTAAAAAAAAAAAAAGCATCCAAAAAAATTAAAAATTATATAACCCTTAAAAAAAAAATATAAAAAAATAAAAAAATTTTGTTACCAAAAAATTTAAAAAAAATTTAAACCCTTTATTTAAAAATATTTACTTTTTTTGAAAAAAATTTAAAAAAGATTTTACAATTTTTTTTATATTTTTTTAAATTTAAAAAAAACCCCTTTTTTTCCCCAGGGACTTTTTTTAAATTTTAATTTGAAAAATTTTTTTTTAACCTTATTTTTTAAATCTTAAAACTTAAAAAAAAATATTTTTTTTAAATAAACTAATAAAAATGCTTTTTGTTTAAAAATTTAAATTTAATTTATTTTTAAATATTTTTTTTTACTGTTTTTTTTTTTAATTCTAATAATTTTTCTTTTTAAATTTAAAGTTTTGAAAAAAATATAAATGTAAATTTATGTAAAGAAAAATCTTTTAAACTTTTTAAATTAAAACCAAATTTAATTCATTTTTATTTTTAAAAAAAAATTCCTAAATATTAAGAATGAAAAGTAAAGGGGGTTTAAATTTAAAAAATTTGTTTTATATGAATGTTTTTGCGCTTAGGTGGGTTGGGTTTTTAAAAAAAAACTTTAAAAAAAATATTTTAAAAATTTTAAACTAAAAATTTTATTGTTTAAAAATACTTTAAAAATTTTAAAATAATAAAAAATTTTAAAAAAAATTTTTCTTTTTTTAAATGTTTTGGGGAAATAATAATTCAAATTAAAAATAATGAAAATGTATAAAATTATAAAAAAGAATTTAGAAAAATTTCAAAATAAAAAAGTAAAAAAAAAAGTTAAAATTTCTCCCCCATATAAAAATTTTAAAAAAATTAAAAACTTTAAAAATTAATTCCAAAAAATTTTTAAATTTCTAAAAAAATTTAAAAAAAAGAAAATAACTGAAACAATTTAAATAAAATTAAAAACCCAAAAGGGGGATTAAAAAAAAAAATAGAAAAACTGAAACTTTTTTGGAAGAAAATTTAAAAATTTGGAAAAATTTTCTTAAATTAACTTTCGGGGAAAACCCCCAAAAACTAAATGAAATAAATCAATTTTAAAAGCAAAAAACTTGTTTTTTTTCAAAATTTTTAAAGAAAGATAATTTTTTCCCCAAAAAACGCTTTAGCCTTTTTTCCCCCTTTTTTCAAAAAATTTAACCCCGTAAAATAACGGAAAAAAAATTTTAAAGGGTTTGTTCTAAATGCCCGAACAAATGGTAATTAAAAAAATTCAGGCTGTTGGTATGTCTCCCCTTTCTTTTTTATTTTTAATAATTTTTGTTTTTTTACATTTCCCCCTTTTTTGGTGGTCAGCCAGTAAATTTTTTTTTTAATACAAGACGTGTCAAAAAACCAAAAATTTTAACAAAAACAGGGGGATTTTTTCTCCCTTTTTGGATTTTTTAAACACACTTAGTTTTCCCCTTTTTTTAAAATTTTCCCCAAAATTTTAAGACATAAAAATTTTCCCTTTTGTTTTTTGGCCCTTTTCCACTTGTTTTTTTGGATTTTCCCCTGTATGCAAAATAAGAGCACCCCAAAAAGTAATAATAAAAATTGTAAAAAAAAGGGGCTTAAAAAAACCCCCTTTCAAAAATGTTAAATTTTTTATAATATTTACGCAATTTTCCTCAGTGGGCACAGGGAAAACCAAAGGGCAAAAAATCGACAGAAGGGGAATCGAGTGTGTAGGGGGGAGCACGAACCCCAGTAAAAACTCTGTTATTTTAAATTTTTTAAAAAAATTTGATTTTTGTTCAAAAAAATAAAACAAGTACTTTCTTTTTTTAAATCTATTTTATATTTTTTGGAAAAAATCAATATATCAGATTCAAAAAATTATAATTTTTTTGGGACTTAGGCCCCGAAAAATAAAAAATGTGATTTGATTACCCAAAAACATGCATCCCGAAAAAAATTTTTTCTTAAGGAAATTTTCAAAGGCACGCCCAAAGGTGATTTTATTTTGTCCCCGCCCTACAATGATTTGTGATAGAACAAAAAAGCGTTCTCATGAAATTAATTTAAAAAATTGTGCATTATTAAAAAAACATAAAGCTCGGGGTAAAGGTTTTAGTTTAAGGGGAAAAATTTTGGGATTCAGAAAATATTTGCGGGAAAAAGGAAACCCGTAGCTAAATCTAAGGATATAAATTTTTTTTTTTTTTTTCGGGTTTTATACTTTTTTTCACAGTTTTCCCAATAAAACCCGGGTTTATAATTTTGTAACACTTATTTCTGAACAAAATTTAGGGGAAAGAATTAAAAGGCAAAAAAAGGGTGTAACATACAACAAAAAACAAGGGTTTAATGGAGGCAATAAGAGAAGAAAGATACAATGCAACCCCCAAAGGGGTTTAAAAAATTTAAAAGGGGTCGGAACTTTCTCTCTTTTCCCTTAGGATTTTAAAAAGGGCCCCTTCACCAACAAACAAAAAAAACCCCCTTCCGTCTGTTCCCCTTTTCCCCGTGAAAAATTTATCCCAAAAAACAACAACTGTTTTTTCAATAACTAAAAATTAAAAATTTAAAGGTTAAAATAAAAGACACCTTTTTTTTAATTTTTTTGTAAGAAACAGTTTTGCCGCTTCCCCTAACCTGCCAAATAAATATTCGGAAGTCCACGGGGTTTCCCCATTTGAAATAAAAAAGGAAATTTTTTGCTATTCTCAAATTCGTTTTTTCCTTTAAAAGCTATATAAGAAAACCCTTGCTTAATCCCTTTTCCCCATTTACTCTTTGCGCGAACGGGCCTTCAATATGCGCTTTTTTCCCGGTTAATTTAAACCCGGGGCAGCTGCTGCCCGACGGGGCTGCATTTCTGCTTTTTTGGGGAAAAGGCTCCCCAGTCATAAATTTCCCGTTATACGAAAGGAGGGGAAATTTTGAATTAAAAGGGTGAGTGCCATAAAACTTTTGGGACTTTTTTTTTGGGTTACGTTCATATTTGTCTCCAAAAGAATTGCAATTTTTTTTTGGGTTTATTTTTTCGAATTGATGCAAAAAAATTAAACAAATTTTAAAAAGATTATGTTTTTATTTTTTAATTATAATTTTTTAGAAAGAATATCTTTTTTCTTTTTTTAATATTGGTATTTGAATATAAAGTTAAAGAAAACTAATATAATGTTTCTAAAAAAATTTATGATATTGTTCCCAAATAATTAAATTTCCATGAGAGCGGAAAATAAAACAAAACTTATTTACATATATTTAAAATACGTATATGGTATAAATATATAATTTAATTTCCATAGAAAATTTTTTTTTTTGGCAACGATTTTTTCGCTTTGGGGGTTTCGCTTTTTGCAAATAAAAAGGCGACCAAAAAACCACGCGAGCAACATTAACCCGGCTAAACAGCGTAGCCAGCACTTACCCCCCAAAAAGAGACCCAAATAGTGTTGGGGAACGTTTATTTTTTTCAGGGCCCTATTTTTTCTGCCCGACTCTAGTAACTTTTTTTTAAAAAAGTGAAATTACATTTCAATAAGATAAAACACAAGGGCAGGGGTCAATAAAATTTGAATCTTTACCATTTAGATGAAAATGGGAACCCTTAAAGCAGTTGTTTGTCTTAGCCATACTTTTGTCTTCATACCAACCCACCTTCTGTAAAAATCTTCAGTATTAACTTTTTAATTTTTATGGTGGAATAAAAGATATTCAAAACAATAAGGGAAGGGGCTAATTCGGGTGTCGAACATTTTTACTCTCATGATAAAGTGATAACGGGGTTTCTTTTCCTCATTTAATTTTTTTTATTTTTTCTGTCAAAAATTTTTAATTAGTAGTTCCTGAGATATTTTTTTGGGCCTTGGGCGTGCCCACCCATTTTTAATTTTTAAAACCCCCCCTTTTTTTAGTGTTTCTGACGTTTTTTTTGGGGCGGTTGCACTTTTTAATTTTTGAACCCAACCTTTTTTGGGAGGGGGGGTGGTTTTTTTTCCAAATTTTTAATTTTAACTGTATGGAAAAACCTGAAGAAAGACTCAGGTTTGGGCATAAAATATAATAGCCGAGATATGTACAAAAAAATTAGTGGGGCGGGGCCGCCCACTTTTTTAAAAAAAAACTTCCAAATATGTCCCTCCCCAATGCGATCCTTTGTGTCAAATTTCACTTTAATATCTTTATTTATGGCTTAGTTATGACACTTTATAGGTTTTCGGTTTCCGCCATTTTGTGGGCGTGGCAGTGGGCCGATTTTGCCCTTCTTCGAACAACCTTTTTATGGGGGAATACGTGCCAAGTTTCATCTGATATTTAATTTTTTCTCGTTTCAGCTTGCACGGAGGACGGACAGAAACAACAAATCCCGGTTTTATCTCTGTCGCCTGATACTTTGGTATATATAACCCCATTCGGCTCTTTTAGTTTTAGGGCTTACAAAAAACCCTTTGAAAAAAACATAATATTTTAAAAACATTGTTGGAGTATAATTAAAAACACTTATTTAAAAATATTTTATTCATTTCTCAAAAAAAAAAAAATCGTCAACAAAACCAAATCGAACGAAACATATCAAAATAAAAAAGGGGACGAATCCCTAAAATTTTTCATCAAATCACTTTACCGGGGCTGTTTAAAAGGACTGTCCCGTCAAAAATGATCTTAGTGAATTTCAT
>NW_026094218.1:0-1922 GCF_024586455.1 Bactrocera neohumeralis | reverse complement strand
TTTTATACCTGAATATAAGAATGTCGAATTATTCCAAATGCACTGCCGTTATGGCTTTATGTCAACTTCAGTAAGATAAAGAAAGTTAATTAAATTAAATATGTTAAATTAATGATTTAAGGCAACTCAATATAAGAATGTCGAATTCTTCCAAATGCACTGCCGTTATGGCTTTATGTCCACTTCAGTAAGATGAGGAAGGTTAATTAACTTAAATATATTAAATTAATGATTTGAAGTAACTCAATATCGATTGCTAAATGTGTATATACAAGAAAATCGATTTTATACCTGAATATAAGAATGTCGAATTATTCCAAATGCACTGCCATTATAATACCTGAAAATACGATTGTCGAGTTATTCCAAATGCACTGCCGATATGGCTTTATGTCAACTTCAGTAAGATGAGGAACGTTAATTAACTTAAATATGTTAAATTAATGATTTAAAGCATCTCAATATCGACTGCTAAATGTGTATATACAAGAAAATCGACTTTATACCTGAATATAAGAATGTCTAATTCTTACAAATGAACTGCCGTTATGGCTTTATGTCAACTTCGGTAAGATGAAGAAGCATAATTAACTTAAATATATTAAATTAGTGATTTGAAGTAACTCAGTATCGATTGCTAAATGTGTATATACAAGAAAATCGATTTAATACCTGAATATAAGAATGTCGAATTATTCCAAATGCACTGCCGTTATGGCTTTATGTCAACTTCGGTAAGATGAAAAAAGTTAATTAACTTAAATATGTTAAATTAATGATTTAAGGCAATTCAATATCGACTGCTAAGTGTGTATATACAAGAAAATCGACTTTATACCTGAATATAAGATTGTCGAATTATTCCAAATGCACTACCGTTATGGCTTTATGTCAACTTCGGTAAGATAAAGAAAGTTAATTAACTTAAATATGTTAAATTGATGATTTAAGGCAATTCAATATCGACTGCTAAATGTGTATATAAAAGAAAATCGACTTTATACCTGAATATAAGATTGTCGAATTATTCCAAATGCACTGCCGTTATGGCTTTATGTCAACTTCGGTAAGATGAAGAAAGTTACTTAACTTAAATATGTTAAATTAATGATTTAAGGCAATTCAATATCGACTGCTTAATGTGTATATACAAGAAAATCGACTTTATACCTGAATATTAGAATGTCGAATTCTTCCAAATGAACTGCCGTTATGGCTTTATGTCAACTTCAATAAGATGAAGAAGCATAATTAACTTAAATATGTTAAACTAATGATTTTAAGCAACTCAATATCGACTGCTAAATGTGTATATACAAGAAAATCGATTTTATACCTGAATATAAGAATGTCGAATTATTCCAAATGCACTGCCGATATGGCTTTATGTCAACTTCAGTAAGATGAGGAAGGTTAATTAACTTAAATATATTAAATTAATGATTTGAAGTAACTCAATATCGATTGCTAAATGTGTATATACAAGAAAATCGATTTTATACCTGTATATAAGAATGTCGAATTATTCCAAATGCACTGCCGTTATGGCTTTATGTCAACTTCAGTAAGATGAGGAAGGTTAATTAACTTAAATATGTTAAATTAATGATTTAAAGCAACTCAATATCGACTGCTAAATGTGTATCTACAAGAAAATCGACTTTATACCTAAATATAAGAATGTCGAATTATTCCAAATGCAGTGCCGTTATGGCTTTATGTCAACTTCAGTAAGATGAAGAAGCATAATAAACTTAAATATGTTAAATCAATGATTTAAGGCAACTCAATATCGACTGCTAAGTGTGTATATACAAGAATATCGACTTTATACCTGAATATAAGAATGTCGAATTCTTCCAAATGCACTGCCGTTATGGCTTTATGTCAACTTCGTTAAGATAAAGAAAGTTAATTAAATT
>NW_026094217.1:0-4558 GCF_024586455.1 Bactrocera neohumeralis | reverse complement strand
TGATTCCTTTTTACAAGGTTTTTTAATGTCTCATAAACCACCCTTTCTATCTCCACTGCGCCTCTGACTAGCTTCACAAAGTTGAATACCAATATCTTGCAAATCATTTCAATTAAAAGAAATAAATTGCTATTAGTGCAGAGAATGCATTATAACATGAATATTTTTTTTTTGCTTGCATATTATTTTCAAAATATGCAACTCATTTAAATTAAGTACTCATAAAAGCAAACTTTTAATATTAAGCAAAAGTTTTTACTAAAGAAAGAACATGAAATATAATACGCCCGCAGCAGAAAAAGTACTGTTTGGGTAAAATGTGGTGGGAAAAAGAATAAAGCATGGTAATGAAAGAATCTAAGAGAAAAGCGTAAACGAATTAAAGAATATTGAAGTATAATAGCAAACTCATATTTTCTTATTATTGCAGTTATCTATTATATATTATACAAGATATATATAATAGATATACTATATATATATACTATTGTTAATAGTGATTGGAGCAAACTCACTTTAAACCTAATTTGTTTGTCGAAAAAAGACCTTTTTTTCATGAATTTTTTTGAAAATATTATTACTATAGGTTTATTTTACTTATTATTATATGAAAGTACAACATTTGAAGGATACTACAAAAAGTTATATCGAAAATAGCGAGAATAACGGATTTATCGCTGATCTCTGCAGGCACTCTGAAAAGAAGCTTTTGAGCTGCAGCATCACTGGATCATCAGAAACCAAAATCAAAATGCTTTCTTTACTTTGTTAGTTTATATTTTCAATTGACTTCCTCGAGCTTTTTTTTTTTCACTTTTGGTACCATTTTCAAGCCAAAATGACGATTTTAGACGAAAAAATAGACCTATTTGTTATTGTGAAATTGTTAAGTAATTAAAATTTTTGGAAAACTGACGTCATTCGAGAGCTATATATATGTAGAATATTTGTACAAAATTTCAAATGATCGATGCAGAGTCAAAACCTTAGGTCAATTCATATCGACTAATTAGCCTACTTTAAGAGCTATACCAGTGGTACACTTTTTAAACGCGTTTTACCTGAAACGAGTCTTGTTGAATAAACTATACATTGAGTTATGATCTTTTTGATTCGTTGAAAATGGTTTTTTTACCTAAAAACACGATTTTTTTTTCAAAAACTACTCATTTTTTTTATTTTTTGATATTTTCAAAAATGTAGGTCATTGCATAGGAAATATTTTCAACTTTAATAACTTTTTGTTTCAGCTACTTTATTCGGCATGACATGATTCCAGCAGTTAGCCTTTAAACCTTCGAAGTCATAACTGATATATTTCAACATTTTTTATAAAAACAGGAAGGGCTGTTTTGCAGTCACGAATATTTTATACTTCGCATGATAAAGTGATAATCGAGATACCGTTATTAGCAACTTTATTGCGAGAGTATAAAAATGATATCTTCTGAATTACATGAAAATATCTGAGAGATTTACCGATATTTTCGGTGAAAAATTAGGTTAGGTTAGGTTAGGCACTGAATTTTTCGTGTTCGATATCAGGGACCTTGAAAAGTTTTAGTCCGATCACGACAATTTTTCCACAAGGATACCTCAGCTCAAATACCGAGCTGTTAAAGTTTTATTCCGCTATCATCATTGGTTCCTAATGTATATATTATACAGAGAAGGCATCAGATGTAATTCAAAAAAGCGTTATATTGAAAGAAGGCGTGGTTGAACCGATTTCACCATATTTCGTACATGTCATCAGGGTGTTAAGAAATATTATATACCGAATTTCATTGAAATCGGTCGAGTAGTTCCTGAGATATGGTTTTTGGTCCGTAAGTGGGCGAGGCCACGCCCATTTTCAATTTTAAAAAAAGCCTGGGTGCAGCTTCCTTTCTGCCATTTCTTCCGTCAAATTTAGTGTTTCTGACGTTTTTTGTTAGTCGGTTCGCGCACTTTTAGTGATTTTCAACATAAGCTTTGTATTGGAGGTGGGCGTGGTTATTATCCGATTACTTCCATTTTTGAACTGTATATGGAAATGCCTGAAGAAAACGACTTTATAGAGTTTGGTTGACATAGCTATAGTAGTTTCCGAGATATGTACAAAAAGTTAGTAGGGCGGGGCCACGCCCACTTTTCCAAAACAATTGCGTCCAAATATGCCCCTCCTAATGCGATCCTTTGTGCCAAATTTCACTTTAATATCTTTATTTATGGCTTAGTTATGACACTTAATGGGTTTTCGGTTTTCACCATTTTGTGGGCGTGGCTGTGGGCCGATATTGACCATCTTCGAACTTAACCTTCTTATGGAGCCAAGAAATACTTGTACCAAGTTTCATCATGATATCTCACTTTTTACCAAGTTACAGCTTGCACAGACGACGGATTTGGACAGACGGACGGACGGACAGACAGACATCCGATTTCAACTTTTAGTTTTAGGGACTTATCAAACAACCTGATAGCAACTTTGTTGTAGAGTATAAAATATAACTGAAAATGTGACTCTTTTCCAAAGAACTTTTAGGGAGTGCTTACAAAAAGAATTCACGAAAATCGCCTAATTTTTCGTGGGTTATACTGGTATAGCCCCTTGAATTACTTCAAAAATGATAAACAATTTTTCTACTGCAGAAAAGCAATCATCCCTAGACCCCAGTGTGACTTCAGAAAGGTACGTAGCACACCTCGTAACCTGAATCGGACCTCTAGTAGTCATACGCGCTGTACTCAACACAGCGCAACTGATTCATCAGTTATTAACTCTGACTGAACAATTACGGCAAACTCTGCGGATGGCACTGTACTACGGGCGTCCAACAGAAATTCTTCTTGCTATCTTTAGAACAGAAACTCACCATGGAATATTAGCATTAACATACTGAAAAATTCGTATAGTGGTTTATACGCTCAGGCGCGAACTTGTTCACAAGATGCCTTACATATAGTTACTACCAACAAGAGGAAAAAATATGCAGTTTATCATTAATAAGATGCTTATATGTATAAGAGAATCGGGTTAGCAGTTAAAGTTTGCGCAGCTGTACCGGTGCTAAAGCCATATGCCGCCGCACCTAAGCGTAAGCCACTTCGTATATGATGCAATGCTCAGACCTGATCCTGGTTATAAATTTCAAATCTGGCAGCTCAGGTGAATTAAATTTAAAAGTTACCAAGCAAAATAAAGTTCTTCGCTCTATTATGGGTGCAGCTTTTTTTATTTTAGAAACGATGAACTTTATTGAGACCTAAAAATGTCCACAGTAAAAGAAGCTGTTTAAGAATTCAATATCTGTTACCTCTTTGTATTGGAGGTCCATGATGAAGTACTTGCCATAAAACTGTTGAACAATATTCAACAATGTAGAACTGAACGACATCACTATTTTTCATATCCGTTTTTTCGAATCGGCGCCGTTCACAGCAACTTAGACTGACATATGGAACGACTTGACCCATTTTAACTCGAAATCTTAAACTGAAAGCATACAAAATACAGGTTGTCCAAGAACTGAAGCCGTTCGACCTTCCCAAGCGACATCGCTTCGCTCTATGTGCTCTTGAAAAGTTCCAAAAAGATTCGACGTTTTCAAGACACATTTTTTTCAGCGATGAGACCCCATTTTTGCTTTTAGAGATATGTAAAGAAGGGAAATTGCTTCATTTTGGGACAAAGAGCAATACTGAAAAGATTCAAGAGATGCCATTTCATCTAGCAAAAATAATGGTTTTGTGTAGTTTGTGCGCCGGTGAAATCCTCGATAAATATTTCTTATATTATTATACCTGAAATTAAAGGACATTACCTCGGCGATATTTGGTTTTAACAAAATGGACCAACTTCCTACACATCTCATCAACCAATGGATTTATTGAGGGAACACTTCGGTGAGCAGATACTTCCACATTTACGGTCGGTCTATTGGCCACAAAGATCGCACACCCTTAGACTTTTTTCTCTGGGGATATGTAAAGCCTAAATTCTATGCGGACAATCCCGCATCGATTGAGGTCTTGTAATTCGCTAGTTGCTAATCAAGATGCTCGAACAAGTCATCGAAAATTGGACTCAGCGGATAGACCATCTGAGACGTAGCCGCGGCCAAAATCTGAAAGAGATAATCTTCAAAAATAAATGCCAAAGAATGTTCTTTCGAAAGATAATAAACATTAAATTAAAAGTTTCTGTTTTTTTTTTTTAAAAAGGTTATTAATAGAAATGGGTCATCCTTTATTGTAGCATATGCATTGTATTTGTTAAGGCACAAAATGAAAAAAATCGAAACTGTTGAATATCGACTTATTGTACCATAGAGGTCGCTCTCTGGGCTCGAAACGGTCGAAACTTTCTTCTAGCTATCATCTATCTACTATACATTACTTTACTCCTACGAGTTATTTAAAATTCGGTTCAAACCGAAATTGTATTTCCTTTTTTTTGTTTTTAGTTACTATCTAAAATAATTAAAATATTTCAACAAATAACGAACCCAACTAACAAGGACACATTTTATTTATGAACAAAATTTTTCATCTGTTACTCTCATTTCCACCCACA
>NW_026094216.1:0-4511 GCF_024586455.1 Bactrocera neohumeralis | reverse complement strand
CCAATAATATAATAAATAAAAGGTTAAAAGGAGAAATCCCCCTACTACCAATAAATCTCGATAGGGATAGGGGAACATTTTGAAAGCGGGGGAAATTTACATCAGATATTAACATTGCCCCTTTTGCGAAAATAATGAAAAAGTAGAAAAATTGATTTTGTGTTGGAAAAAAAATAATTAATAAAAATTGGTATTAACAGCGTTTTTGAAAAATTTTACTGTTTCCAGCCCCAAATTTTAAAAACCCATGTATTTTCAAATGGGAAATTAGTTTGCAAAATTATCTAAAAAATTTTCCCAAAATTTCAAAAAAAAAACAATTATGAGAATAAGTGGAATTTTCCCATAATTAAAATAAGCACCTTTGTTGTGAAAATCGTTGATGACCCCCAAATTTTCTTTTTTGGGGCGGGCCCTGGTTTTTTTAATATGTTTTTAAAATCAATATTTCAAAAATATATTATAGCATATCAAAGATTAAATTTAAAAAAAAGCCCTTTAAATTTTTGAAAAAAAAAATTATACATATAAATAAAAAAAAGGGTTTTTCCCTGGGGGGGAAGGTAATTTTTATTTTCATCTAAAATAAAATTTTTTCCCGTTAGTACATAAAAAAAATATAAATTTTGGAACGAATAAAAAAATAAAATTTTTATTTTTTCCTCAGATTTTAAAAAAAAAATTTCTTTTTTTTGTAAAATTTTTGGCCCCTTTTAAATTAGTTTAAAAAAGGGAGTTGAATAAAAAAAATTCTTCTTCCGGGATTAGTAAGAAAGTTTTTTTAAAGATGGGGGAGGAGAGGGGGAAAAATTTTACCTGTTTGGAAAACCACAGGGGAGAAGGTCCTGGCTTGTTGGTGTTTAGATAGTAAAGAAGAAGAAGCAAAACCCACAATTTGAACCAAAACCGGCCCCCTTTTTTTGGAAAATTTAATTCACTTTTTTCCCAAAAGGAATTTTGAAAAAAGCAAAGGGGTCGCCCCCCCATCCCGACGTGGCCTGATGGGGGGAACCAAAACGGTTTATTTTTCTTAGAATTTTATTTGGGTTTGATTTACAATTTGGGTAGAATACCCAAACAAAAACCTTGAAAACCCCAATTGGGAAATAAAAACGTTTTTAAAACCCCCGTTTACCCCCTTTTTAAAACGGTTGGGGTATTTTTTACCGGTATATTTAAACCCCAAGTTTTTTTATAACTAACGGGAAAAAAAATTAAAATGGTTTTTCCTTTCATTTTTTAATTAGAGCAAACAATTAAAATATAGTCCAAAAAAATTTTCAAGAAAAAAGGGGTATGGGGAAAATTTTAGAAAAATTTAAAAAATTTAACAAAATCACCCCGGTTTTACCAAAAGAAAAGCCCGACTGAACGATCAATATTTAAATAAAGTAAAGAGGGTTTTTTTTTTTCATTGAACCAAGGGGGTCTGGTGCCGGGAAAGAGGCAAGACGAAATATCTTTGTCATCAAACAAAAAGTCATCACACTTTGGGGCCCACGCCCCCCTTGAAACTCATAACTTCGAAGTCGAGAAATTTTGATGGGGAAACAATATTAAACCTACAAAAGCCCGTTTAAACCAACCCCAGAACAACCCCCTTTTAAAGGGGGTTACTGGGTTGGGGTGGACGGGAGGAATGTTTTTTGGGCGACAAAACGAAGCCCACCAATTTCCCCGGGGCCTGATATATTCCGGGGTGGGATGATGAGGAAAGAGTTTAAAGGGGAAGACAGGCTCAGGGGAATTTGGGACAGGGCCAAAAGCCGCCGGGCCGGGCGTCTGGGGAAAAAGGGGGAAAAAACCCCGCTCTGGGGATTTCAATAGTACCGCTGGGGGGGGATAGAGGGGGAAAGACCCTTAGTACCAGGTGAAGAAGGACCTGGCCACCCCGGAACCCCAAGGGGCCCGGGGAAGAAAAAAAACCCCGGGCCCAAAAGCGTAAGGGGTCCACGCCACTAAATAAGAGAAAAAAAATTGGCCCACCCCTTTAGAAACCCCCTTTTCCAATTTTAACTTTCCCCTAAAAATAACCCCATTTCTTTAAAACACCTTTAATGGTACATTTGATTTGGGGGTTACGTATTTTTATACAATTAAAAAGCGGGAATTACATTTTGTTTCATACGCAATTATTTATCGACAAAACCCCAAAAATTTTATTTTTTTTTTTTCACAAACAAGTCAAACAGTTTTCCTTTTTAAAGTGTTTTACGCCTTTTTCCCCAAAACACCCAAAAAATTAGGGAAAAGCCATGCTGAATAAACCGGGTAATTGGAAGAATAATAAAAGGAAAAAACTTGAGTAAGGGGAATATGTGATTTGCATATGTGATAACTGATGTGAATATGTATGTTAAAAATTTAATCACATGAGATATATATTTTTACATATCCCAAATGTGTAAATTGGGAAGAAAATAAAATATTTTTGAGCGCCCCCTTTTCCCAAAAGAAACCCCAAAATTTGGGAAATAATGCCGAAAAGATTTCGTATTTTTTCCCCAAACCTTTAGGGCCCACACGCTGGGCTTGAAAAGGGACAAAAAAGGGAAGGTTATGAAAAAAACCCCGGGTGGTAGCATGAATGTTTGTTTCCAATTTCCTTAAAATGATTTGGGTACCAAAAAAAGATTTTCCCAAAGGATTTCTTTCCTTTTTTTTTCCCCCAAACCCAAAAATTACTCCCCAAACTAAGTTTTAAGGCATTTTGGATTTCAAACCCTTTAAATATAAACTTGCAAAATTAGTTAGTCTTATAATTAGGGGAAATTTAAATTATCACAGAGAATAAAAAATTTTGCATTGCAAACAAAAATAATTAAAAGCGTTTGATTAAACCAGAAGGATGTGTGAATATACCAAAAAGGAAAAAAAAAAAAAATTTTAAAATAAAATTTTGAAAGTTTGATAATTGAATTTAAGAAAACTTTTTTACTTTTTGAAGGTTTAAAATTCTGGGTGAAAAATTTAGGGGGAAAAAAGATTATTATTTTGAATTAATGGGTCGTTTTTTTGGGGCCAGGTTAAATTTCGAATCGGGGATTCCAAAAAGCGAGTCTTGGTGGCGTTTAAAAATAAAACCATATCCAAAAATGAGGAAAAGGGTGTGTATTTAGAGACAAAAATTGAACACTGCCCAAAATAAAATTCTTTATATGATTCATAAAGCTAAACAAACTTCTAAAACCAGAAATTAGGGAAAATGGAATTTTAAACCCAAAAACAAAAATTACATTTTTAGAAAAATTTTTTTTAAAATTGGGCATTTTTCCAAAAAAAGGCCCAAAAACCAAAAAAAATTGGAAATTTTTTTAAAATTTTTGGCCAATTCCTTTAAATAAAAATGTAAACGAGTGGTTTTCCCCAAAAAAGCCCCGAGGGGGAATGCCGAGGCTTGGAATTTTTTTAAAGGCTTTTTTTCGAAACGAAGAACCAAAAAAACCCGGAAAAAGGGGGGGGAAAAAAAAAAGTTTTGAAAAATCTTTTTTTTTGGGATTCCTTTTTTTCCCCCAAATTTTAAAAACCCAAAAAAATTTTCCACGGGCAAAAAAGAATGGGGGATTTCACCTTTATTTTTTTAATTTCGGGATTTTGAGCCCCCATTTTTTTGGGGAATTTCCTGTCACGTTTTATCCCCTTATGATCGATTTTGAAACCAAATTTTAAAACCAAAAACCTTTCTATTTGGGGGAATACCCCAAAAACGACAAAAACTTTGGGTAAAAGTTTTCCCTTTTTAAAAAAAACTTTGAGAAAAAGGAAAATATTTTGAAAAATAAATTTATAGGGAAAAAAAAAAAACAACATTTTTTTGATTTTTTTAAAGCCCTTTTTTTTTTTGGGGAAACCCTTGATAATGTATTTTTTCCCTTTCCAAAAAATCATTAGAATAACCGCCTGGGTAAAAAGGGGTATTTTTGTTAGAGATTATCAAAAATAAAAAAATTTTTTCCCCTTTTTAAATTTTATTTTGGAAAAAAAAGAAAAACCCAACTAATTAAGGCTTTTTTAAAAGTCAATTGGTGCCATCCAGAGATCAATTTTTTGTAGCGAATTGTTTTTTTTTTCAATTTGGAAATGTCAAAAATTTTTAACTAAAAATGTATTTTTTAAATCATAATTTCCCAAAGGGTTTAACATAGTATTTTTATTGAACAATTACAAATCCTTTAACAAACCATAAATCTTACAAAACGAGTTTAAACCAAAATTATATTATGATCAAAATTTTTTTACCCTTCCGCGCTAAAATCTTAAAACCCCTTTAGAGATAACTTTAATATAATCATGTATAAATTAATTTTTAAAGCAACGATTATATAAAAAAGTTTACAAAAAATTTTTTTTTTTAGTATTTTTATTTTCTATTTTTGAAAATTAAATTGCCCGTCAAATGTCAATGTTTGATTGTGTTGAAAAACGCTGCCCTAAAAAAAAATTTTTTTTGCCCCAAAATGCTTTTTACCCGAAAACAATTTTTTTTGACGAAAAATTTTAAAACTTTTTTT
>NW_026094215.1:0-5121 GCF_024586455.1 Bactrocera neohumeralis | reverse complement strand
CTACAAAAAAAATAAAAAAAATTTCCAAAAAATAAAAACAAGAAGTGATGCATACCTAGATATGAGCATATATTTATGTGTCCTACCATTTTTTACCAAACACGTGGAACATAAATGCATTGTAAATTTGCAGTAAATTTTACCAAAAAAGACAACACAAATGCTGTCTAAAGGGAAACAAAAACTTTTATTTTTCCACTTTAATTTTTTTCTATCGCACAAAACCAAACCCCCACCAGCTTTTGTGAGTTTAATTTAACTTTAAAATTTGATGTCGATTCCCTTACAGATTTCTGTTTATAGATTTTAGCTATATTTTTGCTTGTACTCTATTAACATAAAGCTAAAGACGGACCTTTCCATTCACTTTTACATATACTATAAGAAATGCTCACATTGCTTCTTTTTATATTTTGTATGACTGCAATTTATCTGTTTGCAATTTTTGAAACATCGAAGCACCCAACGATTTTTCTTTAATATATTTTATTTTTTTCTTTAATTCATGTTTGTTGAGCAGACTTGCACTTGGTTGTATTTGTTGTTTTGTACAAGCTTTAATTTCGTTAAGATTTAATTATTCCCTCTCCATTGTACATTCAATTGTGCGTGCTCATTTATGTTGACATGACGACAAATTCTTGTAAATACTTTCACAATTATGTACATAAAATCAAATTTTAGATCACTTACTAATAAACAGTTAATTGATCCAAGCGTTCCTTTAATAGGCACTTGTTATCCTTTAAATAGAAATTTTCATTTCGGTTTTGCATACAATCTAATTAAGAAACAAATCATACATCAATAAATAAATGCTAAGTTAACTTAATTGTAAAGTCAAACTAAATATAACTGTACATGTATAAAGATTAATATACTACGCAAAAGCAATCTGAAACTAGTTGAATAGCTTTGAAATGTAGGTAATTTTAAAGTTAGTGAGTGGCTAAGGCCAAACAGCAAATAACTTTTGGCAAATAAATAATAAATATATGCGATTGTTTTTTATAAGAAAAAATCTCTACTAGTACATTTACGTTGCACCACAAACTCGAGTTTGACTTAATGTGTGTATTTGGCGCGGTAAACTCGTTGCAAACGCCAAAAATGTCCGATGAACTAAAATTTGTGGCGCAAAGTGATAGTACTATAAACTTTAATTAATCGATGTATGGGTCTGTGCCACAATTCACAATAAATTTTTGCCGGGCGGGTATTTGCTGCGCATAAAATTCCAACTAACAAACACAAATTATACAACTGCTCTGCTAATTCTTTTACCCAATGGCAGTAAAAGACCCACAATAAGGTAAGTTCAAAATGTGCGACAGCAATATTAAATCAGCTGACAAATACTTTATTATATGTTGGTGGTAATTTAAAATGGAGAGGGCTGCCACCATTAAAAAATATTTTTTGTTTACGTTTTTGTTATGCCCGTAACTCTTTTATACAGTGTGTGTATGTGTGCTCCTTTTGTTGTTGCTTTTTTAATTTTTTTGGTTATAACATTTCTTTCAATTGTGTGGATAACTCAAAATGCATCCCTTTGATTTGTTGTTGTTTTTTTTTTAGAAATGTCCATATTCCATATTTTTATTAAAAGCTAATTAGAGAGTGTGGTGTGTAGTTGAAAACCGAAATTTTAAATTTTTAAAAATTTTGTACGATCGCTCTTTTTAGCTTAATTTATCGATGTGTTAAATGATGTTTTAGTTCTACTTCACCAGGCAATTTTGTTATATCTATGTATGCATATTTGTTTTTGAGGGTCAGTTATATTTTATGTAAATATATATTTACACATATGGACAAAATAATAGGTGTGCCTATGCGTGGTGCCATTTTTTTGTCAAAAAGTGTTGTAACTGTTATTTATTTTTAATACCGCTATGTTTTTATGATGGACGCGTTTTAGTAGCATGGTGGTGTCAACAGTTTGCATTACTCATTCGGTGATTTTGCTTTTTAGTGACGAGTGATCATTGTTCATTTAATTTTGCTTGGCCATTAAAATAGGTGTAGTTCATATTTTTCGTAAAGAAGTTGTTAATTCGTACTATTTACCATACCAAAGTAAGTATTTGAGTATTTCCAAATTTATATTAGTTAAATATCACAAACTGACAAACAAAAAATTTTCAGAATGGGTCGCAAGAGACACTGCACCGAAATAGAACGCCAATTGGTTAAAAAACTACGTGGTGAAGGGAAAACATATAAATTCATAGCCAATACGTTAGAGCGATCAGAAAATTTTGTCACTAATGCTCTAAAAGGAAAAAAAGGGAAGGAAACTCGTGGCCGTCCAAAATTAACCTGCCCAATTGATGACCATCGTATAGTACTTATGGCAAAAAAATACCCTTTTATCTCTTCGCGACAAATTGAAGCGGAGGTGAGACTTAATATAAGCTCGCGGACAATTCGGCGTCGTTTGGTGGAAGCTAAACTACCAGGGCGAACGGCCAGAAAAATTCCTCTGCTACGAAAGAACAATATCCAGAAGAGGAAAACTTTCGCTACTGAACATAAAGATTGGTGTGGTCCCACTGGAGAAAAAGGTGGCGAAATATTTTATTTAGTGATGAAGTGAAGATAAATCTTTGCGGAAATGATTCCATGAGAAGCGTACGCCGTCCGAAAGGCAAGGAATTCGATTCCAGATACACCAAAAAGACAGTTAAGCATGGGGGCGGAAATGTTATGGTGTGGGGATGTTTCTCCTGGCAAGGTGTTGGTCCATTATTTTGGATAAAGGATACAATGACCGCTGTTGAGTACAGGGAAATATTACAAAATATTATGCTACCATATGCGGAAGAAAATATGCCTCTGCGCTGGTGTTATCAACAAGATAACGATCCGAAGCATACCTCGAGGTTAGTATCTGAGTGGCTCATAAATTCAAATGTAACCTGTATGAAATGGCCAAGTCAATCTCCTGACCTCAATCCGATTGAGAACTTGTGGAGTGACCTCAAAAGGAGATTGGCAGGCTTTTCTTTTCGAAACAAGGAGCAATTGTGGCAAAAAACTAAGGAATTGTGGGATGCAACTCCCTTGGAGACTTGTCAAAAGCTAGTACAGTCTATGCCCAAGAGAATAGCAAAACTTATCCAAAACAAGGGAGGATATACTGGCTATTAAAAACTTATAGGCTAAGGAAATAATATACTGATTTTTTTTTTTTTTTTTGAAAAAACTTTTTTACACCTATTATTTTGTCCAGGGAAATATGTTTTTATAATTGAATTTTTTGTTTTAAAGCTTACAGTAAGAAAATTGCAAAGTATTTCTGTTTAATAAAGAGAAATACTTTTATTACTAAAGAAAAATTTGTTTTAATTGCATATGATTTCACGATATTTTGGTAAAATGTAATACACCTATTATTTTGTCCATATGTGTATATGTGAATAGCTGTAATTTCTTAAAAATCCGTTGCGAATGTTAGTTAAAAAACAAAAACGCAAAAAATAAGCTCGTTTGACCTGGTACTTACATATATATTTCCATATTCGGCACTGTCCGAAGCGAACATTATGCGTTCATTCATTTTTCTTATAACTTTGCGAAAAATATACATTTTTACATTTATATATTTATTCTTGTTGTAGCATTCGTTTATTTTCAATTAGCTTTTAATATATTTTAAGCATTATCGCTTCAATTTTAGTTATTTGCATGCATACTATAGTATGAAAGCAACAAATACATCAATTACAAAAATTTGACAAATAAACAAATTTTCTTCAACTCCTCCATCTTTATCCACAGGATGCGCATGTGACATGTAAAGCTCGCTTCCTCAAACGCAACAAGCGGCTGGCCTGCATGCGCGCTGATCAGCAGACACGTTTGCAGTACTAAAATCGGCGAACGCCACAACGTGAACACCGGCACCACAAATGCATTAAATAAAGCTTCCGTTGCAGTAGTGGGGAATGTAGCGTCGGACACTGGCAGCGCCAGTGGCTCCACAGACAGCAATGTGAAAAGCACCAGCAGCAGCAGCCAACTCGGCGACAGCTGGCAGCGAACCACACTGGAGTTGGAATAAGCGACCTCCAGAACGTGTTGGCAGCATTGTGTGGGCAGCGGTGCGGAGAAGTACTTCGTCAACGATCGCGACGAAATCAAATTCAACGCATTCGGTCATGCAAAGTAATAGCAATCAACAAGAATCTACAATTGTTCAAATGGGACTCGGTGCGGCGTGCGAAATTGCGAGTGCTGCTAAAAAGCAAAATCTACGAGCACATTTTAAATAATTTTGTTTGTGTACATTTTATTTACTTTTCACTTTTACCTTATAGTCACACACTTATGTAACGCAACGCAAACACAAACTATTTCAACGTTTCACAAAAGTGGCTGGCGGAGCACGTTAGCGAACAGGCGCAACAGCAATGCACGGACTGGCTGCTCGGCAAGACGGTGCCAAACAGCGGCAGTAGTAGTAGTGCAACTGGGCGCTGAAAACCAAGGTGATACCGCAAAATGATGTGAAACGTACGCCATACCGTGTTTACAATCGTTATAAAGTGACATTCAGCGGCAATGAACAGTTGTAGACGTTGCTAGTGGCAACAATAGGTGGCGTCGCTGGCGGTGGCCGTGTATCAGGTGGCAGTGGTAGTAGTAGTGGTGGTAATGCGCCGGTAGCGGATACTCATGCCACAACGACATCAACGAATACGACGCATTGCAATAGCACGGCACAGTCGCAGACGTCATCTAATACGGCCACACTAGCAAATGGTCCAAGCAATGTTGGTGGTGGTGGTGGAGTGCAGGCGACTGCAAGCGTGTGCGGCGGTGACGACGTCGTCGGCTCTAACATCCACAACAGAAGCGTATAAATTGGCAACAGGTAGTGGCAATAATAACACCAGCAATAACAACAATCGACAATTGGAAAGCTGAATCTGACCGAAAAATGCGGTGAGCGCCAAACGTCGACGTTTAAGCGAACGCGCACAGGTGTGATTTACAGCAAGTAATACTAAATCAACAGCACAACAAAAAAACACCAATTATGTAACGATAGCAGCTAAATAAAGAGCCACTAACGAGGAAATATCGAAATTGGCGCTTTCATAATGCGGCTTTTTT
>NW_026094214.1:0-3776 GCF_024586455.1 Bactrocera neohumeralis | reverse complement strand
AGCCCATTTTTGACCCACCTGTCAAACACTTTAAAAGAGGCAAAGGTCAAACCAAAATGTTTTCACCAAAAAAACAACCTTTTTTGAACATTATTCCCACGCCCTGGTAGAAAAGATGGGTAAAATTTCCAAAAAACCCAAACATCAAAAATTTTTACCCCAAGGGTTTTTAAAAGGAAACAAAAAAATTTCTTTTCAAAACTACATTTTTTGTGAACACTATTACCCGCCCTTTAGAGAAAAAATTTTTTCCCCAAAGCGCTTTAAATTAGCAAGGGAAACCCATTTACCAACCTCTCAAAATTTTACCCGTTTGACGTTTACATTGTTGAAACCAAATGTGTTTTTTCTAAAAAACTACATTTTTTTGGGAAAATTACCACCCCACGGGGGAGAATAGGTTAAAAAGGTTCCCCAAAACCCTTTTCAAACTATCTCCGGGAATTATAGGGCCCCTGTAACTTAGCCCAGGCTTTTAAAAAGGGAAACCCAAATGTTTTTTTTTAAAAAACAGTATTTTTTAACACTATTAACGCCCTTGGGGGAAGAGAAGGTTGGGTTTTTAAAAAGCTCTTCAAACTATTTAACCTTGCAATTTTTTCGACCCACCTACGAAAATACTTTAGCCGCGGAGAGTTACAAGGAAACCAAAATGTTTCATCCAAAAACAATTTTTTAAAAAATTTTTCCCACCCCCTGGTAGGAAAAAAGACAGGTTGGAAAAATAAAGTTTTAAACATGTAAACACTTCCCCAAGATTTAAAAAGTTGAAAAAAAAATTGATTTTTTAAAAACCTTTTGTTTGGAACACAAAAACCCCCTTGGGGAGAGGAAGGGTGAGGATTTAGTCTTCAAATTTTTTAACGGGAAATTTAATTTTACCCCAAAAATATTCCCGGGGAGATTTAAGGGGGAAAACCAAGGGTTTTTTAAAACATTTTTTTAATATATTACAGCCCGGAGAGAAAAGAAAAGGGGTTTTTTAAAATTTTCAAAATTAACCCCAAAATTTATTAAAACCCCTGGTCAATACTTTAGCTGAGGTTTGGGGGGGAAAACGTTTTTCCCAAAACTACATTGTTGGGAACAAACCCCACGCCCCAGGGGAAAAAAGGGTTTGGGGGTTTTTAAAGTTTTAAAATTTTTTAAACCCGGTAATTTATCTACCACTTCGTCAAAATTTTGCCGTTGGGTTTACAGTTGAACCAAATGATTTTTCTAAAAACCCCAAATTTGTTTAAACATTTACCCCCCCCACCGGAAGGGGGGTTTAAACATGGGGAAAATTTTTTATTTATCTCCCCCAAAACCATTTAACAGCCGAAAATTTAGGACAAACTTTAAAATTTTAAAATTGAGGGCTAAAAGTTAAAAAAATTGATTCTTCCTTTACTTTTTTTAAGAAATTTTACAACCCTGTAAAAAAGGGACACTTTGACCTTTTAAAAATTTTAAAAATTATTTAAACCCCAAAACTATTGAACCCCTTCGTCAAATACTTAGCCCTTGGGGTTTAAAATTGAAACCAAAATGGATTTTTAAAAAACTAATATTTTTTAACACTATTCCCCCACCCTTTTAGAACAGATAAGAGGGTTTTCCTTTTAAAGTTTTAAAAGGGTCTTTTGACCCACCTTTAAAACACTTTAGCTGCTTTAGGGCCCGTTTTAAAAAAAAAAATTTTTAAAAAAACCCCCCCCTAGGGGAAAGGGAATTTTTTTTAAAACAAAAATTTAGCCCAGAGTTAAAAAGTTGAAAAAAAAATTATTTTTTCAAAACTACTTTTGGTTTTAAATATTACACCCCCCCGGGAAAGGCGGGGAGGGTTTTTAAACTTTAAAAATTTTTTAAACCGGTTAAATCTATTGAAAACCCTTCAAAACTTTAAAAGGCGTTTAAAAAAAACCAAAAATTGATTTTTTAAAAACAATGTTTTTAACATATTACACGCCGGGGTAAGGGAAAGGATATTTTCCAAAATTCTAAAACCTTAAACATTTTAAACACTTTTGCCCCCCAGGGTTACAAATTGAAAAAAAAAGTTTTTTCAAAAACCCCAATTTTTTAAAACATTTTCCTTTGGAAAAAAGAATAGGTTTGGGGGCCCAAACCCCCGGCTTTTTAAAATTCCCCTTTAACATTTATTTGAAACAAATGTATTTTTCTAAAACTACAATTTTTTGAAAACAACAGCCCTTGAGGGAAAAGGGCATTTAGGGCTTTCAAAATATTTCAACCCGGTGAAACTATTACCACCTCCGTAAAATTGCCGCAGGCTTTTTCAATTGAAACCCAAAAAATTTTTTAAAGAACTACATATGTTTTTTAAAAAAATATTCCCAAGCCCCGGAGGAAAAGAGCAGTGGGCCTTCAAAACCCCAAACCCCAACCGGGGAACCTATCGAACACCCCCATGTTAAAGACTTAAGCCGCCAGGGGTTTTCAAAAGAAACCAAAATTTATTTTTCAAAAAAATAAATGTTTTTTAACACTATTAACGCCCTCAAAGAGGGAATTTAGGGTTTTAAAAACCCTTTAAATATCTAACTGCAATTTTTTGATTAAAACCGCAAAGACTTTCCCCAAGGGGGTTACAAAGGGGAAAACCCAAAAGGGTTTTTTCAAAAAAAATTTTTTTAAAAAACCCCCCTTTTGGGGGGGGGTTTTTTTGGGGGGGTTTTAAAAACCCTTTTTTTTCCCAAAAACCCTTTTCCCTTTAAAAAAATTTTTTTTGGGGGAAAAAAAAAAAAAAATTTTTTTTTAAAAAAAATTTTTTTTTAAAAACCCCCCCCTTTTTTTTTTTGGGGGGGGGTTAAAACCCCCTTTCCCCCCAAAAAATTTTTTCCCCTTTTTAAAACCCGAAAAAGGTTAAAAAAAAATTTTTTAAAAAAAAAAAAAAAAATTTTTTTTTTTTAATTTTAATGAAAAAAGGGGGAAAAAAAAAATTTTTTTTTTTTAAAAAAAAAAAAAAGGGGGGGTTTTTTTTTTTAAAAAATTTTTTTTTTTAAAAAAAAAATTTTTTTTTTTTTTTAATAATTAAAAAAAAATTTTTTTTTTAAATTATTTTTTTTTTTTTATTTTTAAAAAAAAAAATTTTTTTAAAAACCCCTTTTTTTTGGGGGAAAAATTTTTTTTTTTTTTGGGGGGGGGGGAAAAAAAGTTTTAAATTTTTCCCTTTTTTCCCAAAAAAATTTTTTAAAAAATTTTTTTTAAAAAACCAAAAAAATTTTTTAAAAAAAAACCCCGGGGGAAATTTTTTAAAAAAAAAAACCCCCCCAAAATTTTTGGAAAAAAAGGAAAAAAAAAAAATTTTTTTTAAAACCGGTTTTTCCCCCCAAAAACCCCAAAAAGGGAAAAAATTTTTTTTTTAAATTTTTCCCCCCCAAAATTTTTGGGGTTTCTTTTTTTTTTTAAAAAACCCCCCCTTTTTTTAAACCCAAAAAAATTTTAAAAATTTTTTTTTAAAAATTTTGGGGGCCCCCCAAAAAAAAAATTTTTGTTTAAAATTTAAAATTTAAAACCAATTTTTTAAAATTTTAAAAAATTTTTTTTAAAAAATTTTCCTTTTTTTAAATTTTTGGGTAAAACTTTTAAAAAATTAAAAAAAAAAAAGGGGGTTTTCAAAAAAAAAAATTTTTTTAAACTTTTAAAAAAACCCTTTTTTTTAAAAAAAAAAAAAAAAAACCCAAAAAAATTTTTAAATTTTTTTTTTTTTTAAAAAAATTTTTCTTTTTTTTGGGGAAAAATTTTCCCCCCTTCCCCCAAAAAAAAATTTT
>NW_026094213.1:0-4949 GCF_024586455.1 Bactrocera neohumeralis | reverse complement strand
GTCACAAAAGATTTCCACCTTTTTTTTTTTTTGGAGTTTTGAAAGTTGAACTAATTTGAGTTTTATTTTTAGATGAATTCTGGAAGCACACGAAACACGAAAGAGAACACACAACAATTCAGAATTTCTTGAAAAGGCCATTCAACATATAGATCAAGTCCAGACTTCAAGGAAAGAACGCAATAATGCTGATGATTTGCTGATCTTTGGGTAATTTTTATTTAGAAAATTGTCCGCGGAGGAGAAAATATTTGCAAAACGAGGTATTGAGAGAGGATCTGCCACATGGACAATTGGGTAACCTCAACATGAATTCAATCCAAATGAGCGCCGAACAAAGAAATCCCAGAATCTGCAGAATATCCCGCACTTCAACTCCCATACACTTAATGTCGTCCACTCCAGAACCTTTCCTCAGTGATTACTCAAATTCCACATCTACATCTTTCTAAGAATGCATATTCGAAGCCAGTGTTGGCAGAATCAGAATATGTTCTGTCACATAATCTGAAATTTCCACCTCGGCGTAGTTCTCTTTCCACGAACTTTTTACGGACACTCTATATTATTGAACTTTCATTTAATTCCAAGTTTGAATTACCTGGAATATATTCGTTCAATATTTTTACTACGGCTTCAGCATGTCGTCAATAAAATTTGATTTAGACTAGGTGATGAAATTGCTACCAAAATTGTAAAACTCGAAGATTTCCGGGATGACAAAATTCGTAGAATAACCGAAAGACGGCAATCTGGCGTATTTATGTCTCTTTCAGAATGTATCCTTTTTTAAGGGTTTCACCATCGACAGGAGTTCTTGATAATTTTCATTATTCATTCGAACAAAATTTTTAAATTTTTTTACAAAATTTGATTCCAATTCTTTAAGAAGGCCAATTTTAAGAAGTGGTAGTGTGAATATTTTGACGTTCTTTATAAAAATTTTCACACCAATCAAGTTCCTTTCGCTTTTGGCTTCTTTTTTTTCGTTCTCAGTGTACACAGAAATAAGCAGCGACACAATTTCATCATCCGATGCCATAACATCCGTCTCACTTCAAATATTGCAATGAAATGATGTATGGACAACTCGTCGCATAAGTGTAGTGAACTGATTCTTAGATCCCGGCACATACAAGTCTGCAAAAGTGTATTTGCCAAAGCAATTAATTCTTGCAAACAGTATTAGACTCTTGTCTTTCCCTTTTAATTTCATGGAGCTTTTTTAAATGTTTACAAGTTAGGTGGCTTGAAAATTTCAAAAATCGATTTTATTATATTACTAAATTCTACAATACCTCTAAAATAATGAGATTTTCTGTTCAAAGTCTGAGAAAAAAGGAAAATTTTAATATTCTTTTACTCCCTTCATTCAAAAACGAGATTTAGATATGTACTAACGGAATATGCTTAGTTTTTTTAATTTTATATGAGCAAATAATAAGTTATACTGTCCACGGCGAGAGCACTTTTGTGAGACACCCAGAAGAATGAACGGCTGATTCGGTCAATTTATTGTGAATGACTATTATGCGTAGCTATTGTGAATTGGCGCACCTTCTTTATACATTTTTAACAAAAAAAACTGTAACAAATCTTTATAATTTAAATAGAAATTATAAATTTTATTTAAAACTTACCTTCCTCAACAATTTAACGACGTAATATGTCTTTATGTAAAATGGCAGCTAAAACAGGGTTGCAATTATATTTTTGCGACATTGCACGCAAATATACATGGTTTGGTCTGACATATTTACAGCCATTGCAAATAATTGGAAATATATGCAATTTTTGCACTATGCAAGTGTTTTGCAAGAGCAAGAGAATACCCTACTATATTTTATATTAAAAATATCGTAAAAATAGCTTTTTTGTACCCTCTTCTGAAACCCACCAAATCCCTTAAGCGCTTCTATAATTCGTACTTGCCTGCTGACGTCATTTCGCAAATGATTATGTTATAAGTATGCCATACATTTTTGCTTTCGTCGAGTGCGGGGTTAAGCCTGGTTACAAAAACGATCCTTTATCGAACTTCATCAGAACTTAATTGAAAGATGGTATTGCTAACTAGACATTGAAAACGGCTCAAAAATGTATTTTGTGTTGAAAACAAATAAAAAAGGAATAAGTTGGATTTTTAACAAAAATAAATAAATACAAGATTATGCGAACCGCCATATTGTGACGTAATTCGTTTAATGTCAAAAGAAAAGGCATAGAAGATGAAAAAGTGTAAACAATAATGTGTATATACCATAATTTATTAGGCATGCTTTGTTCAACTGTCATAAGCTAATAGTAAGACGTTGACAAAATGTCTTGTTCGAAATATTTAAACATAAATATGCATATGTCTTTTTATTAATATTCAGAAGGAAGTAATAAGTTACATATTTATTGTAGTATACAAATACGCTCTTGAATAATAGTTCCTACATTCTATTTCAATAAAATAATTTCGAATCTATTTAAAAATATTGAAATTAACAAACAAACACAATCGATTTTGCAAAGTGAGCTTTGATTTCAGAGACATCACAAATTTGTAAGAGAATTATGAGCATTTAAGCTTTTTCAGACCACTTCAGCATACGGAAACCCTTACAAGTAACAAAGCTCAATAGCGAGGGTGGTGACCAGAGATAAAGAGATCCCCAACTCCCTGTCACTGGAAAATGTGGAGAAATCAGCTCACCACCGAACTTTGACAAAGTTGACTGGATTGGGTAGGTTTTGATTGGACGTTTTGGTAACTGGGAATGAATGAACAGCCAGATTGAAATTATACCAAAATATATGTGAACGGGAGGAATTTGTTGCCGCTGTTCAAGACCGCTAATAAAAATTTAAAACAATGAAAATCAAAGAAAATGCGAAATTTTAATATATTTCATGAAACGTTTTGTAATTTGATGCATAATAGAATTAATTTCAATTACAAATGATTAAAAACAATTATTAACTGAGAACTAGCAGGCTTAATTCACCTTATTAAGTATTGGAAGATCAAAAGTCAGTTGTTTTAATATACCATAAAATTATAAAAAAGATTTAAGTAGTTTTGTCATATATTAAAAGTCCAATAAATAATAATTTGCAATCGTAATAAAATGTTGGGTGTTTTAATTTAAATGCTCAAAAACTTCCTAATTTTGTTCGATGTGATAATGGAAAATATTATAAAAACGCTTATTTTGGAGGCGCTTTCAAACTGGAATAAGTTGGGCATCCCATTTTCCCTGGTGGTGACTTTTGTGAGCGCATCAACATGGGGCTGTTAGAAAAGTTTGATTTTAAGAGCTGTACGTAGAAGTCTGAAACTATCGATAGTGGGATTATATCAATATTGTGCGATAGTATTTGGAAACCATCGATTATTAATCGATAGTTTTCAATAGTAAACACATGTTTATGTGCTAAACACCTAGAGAGCGACAGACTGCAAACGACATCTGTCAAATATTAATTTCGTTCTCGCTAACTTGAAAATATTTTTATATTTACCGACGACAGTAGAGATGGCAGTAGAGTTGACAGAGTGATGCCACTAATATGTAAAATTATTCAAAGCTCTCCACAAACCCGACGTTATTTAACAAATAAAAGCATAAAATAGCTCTGGTATATCATTTGTAATAATAAGTGATAATTTAAAATAAAAATATTTACCTATTTACTTATTTTTACATAAAAAATTTCACTTTGAACAAAATATTAAAATTGCATTGAAGTGAAAGGTAATTTAGGGCAACAACGAAACTGTGTACTTTAAATACAAAATAGGCAGCTGTATTGTTTTGTGTACATGCCGGCTATTGTTATGTCGCTGCCTCTTACAAATGTTCAAGTAGTGGATTCACGACGCCATTTACAGTTTACTGTCGTGCTGCCATGTCGTGCTGCTCTCTGTGTTCAAAGCGTTATAACATTTTATTTAAAATAGTACCTTCTCCACATGCTTGGGTTTTATAGCAAAACCAGTGAAAAACGCTACTGCCTTCCTTCTTTTTCCTTCTCATCGGCAAATGTGTGAACAGTGAAAAACGTGGTAAAAACGCAGAAATCAGCCATGTTTGTTTGTTTTCATTTGAACAATGTTGCCATTGCTCAATACGCATATATAGTTTTGTACATCTATGTTTTTCAATTACAATTTTTATAATATAAAATATCAAAACTGAAAACAAACTATTAAAAATAGTTTACATATTTATAAATAATAGCATTCGACTCTGATTTTGAGTTATTTTATGAAAATTTCAAACATATTGAACAGATTGAATTATAAAAGTTGATAATTACTATAGTATATCGATATTGGCAACCCTGCGTTGGAGAGAGCAATTAGCTGACACGTTTCTACGGCAAAATCCAAATGTGAATTCTCACGTCATTCCAAGTCAAAGAGAGAAGAGAGTAAGCGTTTTTCACTGTTCAGTTACATTGCGCGCCCATAAGATAGGTCGTGCTAGCTGACACGAGCCACGATTCTACGTTTTTCACTGGTTGTGGTATTAATCTTGACGTCCGTTATTATGAGGCCAGCCTTGCTGAATATCCTCAGAATGAATTTTAAATCGTTTGCTGAAATCTGCGAAAAGAAATAAGGTAAATTCATTAATCTCAATCTTACCAAAAGGATTCTGTGCAGCATGATACATTCACAAGTCTCTAAATTTGAGATTTTAAGTTAAAGACAATTTTTGAGATGATTTTGCTATTCTGTAATTGACAGTCAAAAAATCTATTACATTTCATTACTCAGAGATGTTTTTACACTTGAATAACAATGTATATGTCGATAACAAATATTAAATTTTCAATAACATAGTCAAAAAAACATAATTACCAATAAAAATAAAAATATATTTTGACTTTCTTTTATTATACTTACGAAATTTATGTAAAATTGATTTATTTTTAACTATATTGATTTATGTACC
>NW_026094212.1:0-4900 GCF_024586455.1 Bactrocera neohumeralis | reverse complement strand
TTTTTAACGTCAAACCCTTTTCCTTGTGTTTTGGACGGCGTTTTTTAAAGGGCGGGAAATCTTGGCTGCAAAAAGGGTCCATCGAGTTAAAACCTTGAGGGGTAGGGCACATCCAGAACACGGGAAAGTGTTTCCTCTCTATCGAAAAAATATGGATCTGTTTGGGTTTTTTGTTTCGAGACAGCCAGGTGGTTTTGATGTATTTTGTTTTCGCGGAATCAAAATTTAAAGAAAAATTTATTTTTAACCCCCAAAATTTTAATCACCTCAAACCTTTTGGGATGTTTTGTGAAAAATTTCCCGATTAGTCCCAAAACATCCCTTTTTTTCCCCACCCGGGGTTAAATCCCCCTTGTTTTTCCGGGCGGGGTTTCTTGGGCCCGCCCATAGAAGGCACTTTGGGACATCGCCCCTTCCCTTTTCCCGGGTGGGGGGCGTGGGGAAAATAAGGATTTTTCAAAAACCCCTCGTTTTGATGGGGATTGTGGTTGAGTTCATTCACCGGAGGGGAAGAAGAAGGGCAAAGGGAGTCTCCCCCCCACCACGAACCAAAAAACTTTGGCCCCCTTTAAGGCCCACTGGGGAAAAATGCCAAGGCCTCCCTCTGTCTCTGTCCTTTCCGTCCACGGAATTTTTGCCCTTGATTTTACCCTTTTTTTTTTGGGGGACATCAACCAGTGGGCAGCGGCCCCTTCCCCAACCATGGGCCCGGGAATTTTCCCAAAAGGCATTCCCCTCAAACCCAGCCCTTATTTCGTTTTGGGGCCCCGGTCTCATCAAAATACCATCCAAACCCCTTTTTGGTTTTTTTTTAACCGGTGGGGGCCCCAAAACCCCAACCCGCAAACCCTTATGGGGAAGGGCCCCCTTTTTTCACATTAAACCCCGAAGGGAAAGTTCTTAGGCCCCCCGAGGAACTTCAAAGCCCGGAAGAGTGTTTTTGCTTAACTTTAAAAGAACTTTTTTGGCCATCATAATAGCGATCAAAAAATTTTCCCTCACTTGGTGAATTCCACTTTACGACTCTTTCCTAACTACCCCCACCAATATGGTCGCCTGATGCATTAAAACACAGACGAGGAAGGTACTGCTTTCCCGGGGCCCCACAAAGCACCCCCTTTTTTGATGTTTCCATCGAGTCCCCGGGGTATATGGGGGCCGGATTCCCTCCTAAAGGGAGCAAAATTTTAACCCTTTTTCCAAGAGCCTCCCTTTTTTTTCCCCAAAAAAAACCCAACACGTTATACAAAGCTCAAGTTTCCAACCCCAAACCATCTTTTTTAAAACCCCCAATTAGGGTTTTGCCCCTTTGCCAAAACCTTGGGGTTTCCGGGGCCACTGCGGGAGGGATTCCAACTTTTGATTTTAAAAATTCCCAAAAGCACTTTTTAAAAGTGGGGGAGAGTCAATTTATTTTGGATCGCCTGTAAGTTTTGGGTTAAAAAACCCTTTTCCCATTGTTTTTCCCCTAAACCCCCAAAAGATTTTTTCCAGCCCTGATAAGACCCCAAAAAACCCAACCCAACCCAATCATAGTTCAAACTTTAAAAATGTATTTCATTTTTTTACAAAAATTTTAATGGGGTTTAAAAAAAGTTTTAGTCAAAAAAATTAAATGAAAAAGATTTCTTTTCCCCAACCCATACTCCCTTTATCTTTTTTCCCAGCCCAGTTGACGGGCAAAACCCACAACCCCCGGAGATGGTAAGGTTGGGTGTTTTAAATGGACAGATTTTGAAGTTCTAATTGCTTTTGAAAAAAAAGGGCGAGACCCCCTTCTTTTTGATTTCAAAGGTTTTTTACAGATGAAAAAACCAAATTTTTTTTTCCGGCTATGTCGGGAATTTCGGATTCCAAAACCAACGGCTGGAAAAACCGATTTGAGAAAACCCAAAACCCTGCGTGGTTTTGGGGAAAACCCCAGTTTAAAGCAAAACCCCAAAACAAAAAGGGGAAATTTTCGAACCAACCAAAAAACCTTGCCAACAGGTGCACTTGGGAGGGGAAAATTGACTTATCACCCCCGTATAGGTAAAAAGAAGGGACGATGAAACTTAATGAGTCGACGAGTTTTTTTCGAGAGAAAGATTTTTAGGGAAGACTTAAGGTCCTTGGGGGAAACGAGAAAAAAACCCCAGTTTGAGCAATCCCTCCGGAGGAAGCGGGAGAAAGGGGAAAATCCCACCCTTTTGGGAAAAAGGGGGGAAGGACCGGGTTTTCGTTTGGAACCCAAACTGGCATGAAATGTAAAAAGGGAAAAAACGTGTTAATGTGGTTGAAAGCCCCTTAAACGCGAAAGGGAAATTTCAATAAAAAAAAAGAAGAGAACCGAATTTCAAGACAAAAAAGTAGAGTTTTTCGGGGTTTTTCCCCCTTTATTAAAATTTATTTCCCTTTAAGGATATTTTGTTATTACATATATATTTTGGGACTTCGCTTTTTTTATACAAATTTTTTGGGTATTTTTAATTGATTTACCCCCAAAACCCAACCCCCAAAAAAAAATTAAATGACGAATTTTAAATTTAAAATTTTTAATGGGGTAAAAAAAAAAAATTTTTCCCCCAATAAAACATTTCCATAATTTAAGTATTTTGCATACACGTGGCAGAAAAACCACTCAGCCACACATTAAAGAAAGTGAAAATTTTCTTGCCTTTTGTAAATTATGTTTAATTTCCCTGGGGTTTCCCCTTTCTCAAAAATAACAGTGCCATTTAAAAAAGGGCTTATGTGATTTAATTTTTTTTTTTGTTGTTTTTTGGCTTTTTTAAAAGGAGTATACAATATCATCCCAAATTATTGCCGGGCCCAGGAAAACCCCAGGATTTGGTTTTTAAATGCCAACAAAGGGTCTTTTAAAAGGGGAAATCTTTTTTTTGGGGCCCACGACAAAATTTTTTTCTTAGTAAAAAAGAAAAGTTTTTGGGGATTTTGAGTTTAACCCCGGGAGTAGATTTAAATGAAATGTCAACGAAAAAAATTAATTGCAACCCTCTTGGGGGAAAATAAAAAATTAATTTTTGAATCGGGATTTCCTTAAAAAATGGGGGGGCCAAGGGGGGATTGTTAAAAATACCCGTGAGGGGGAAAATTTAAATTTTGTTAGATGGAAACTTTAATATGAAGTAAAAAAACACCATATGAAAAAATTTTTTGACAAAACCCTTTCAAATTTTAAATTATATGTTATGTATGTATAACCCTTCCACTTTAATGGGGTACATATAAAAGTTGTGATTTAAAATTGTTCAACTGTAAAATAATATTTTTAAAAAGAAATTTTTTTTCATCCCCGTCAAAAACCCCTTCGTGCCACTGAAAATTTCGCGCTTATAAATTAATTTAAAGGGGGAAATTTTAAGTTTTTTTTTAAAGATATTAATATTTTTTTAAATTTTATCAAAAAACTGCGAAAAAATTTCTTAAACAAATTTAAATGTAAAAAACCCCAAATTGGTTAAACCAAATTTGTGGGAAACACAGTCGCGCCGGCACCCCATTTCCCCCAGTTGGGGGGCAGCCGGTCTTTGGGGTGCCGGACTGTTGATGACACCCGTTTTACCCCGGCAAGGTTGAACAAAAGGGAAACAAAAATTTTTTAAAAATTTTTAAAAAAAGTTTAACATTGTATTCATTACACCCCGCACCACGGTTTTTTTTTTTCGGCATTGTTGGTATTTTTTGAAAAGGGCACACGGGGATTTTGTTTTTTTTAAATTTGTTTCAATTGCAGTGGGTTTGTTTTGGCTGCAATCGTTTTGTGGGACAATTTTTGGTTATTTGTTTTTTGTTTTAACCCATTAGGAAAAGGAATTTGAAAGGAAGGGGAAGGGAGCTAATTTTTTAATTTTTTTTTTGATAAAAAAACTTAAATATTTTGTAAAAATATAATAATGAATTTTTAGAAATTTCACTTTGATCAAATTTTGATTAAAAAATAGGTTTCGTGTTTTTTAAATTTGTTATAAAAACCGGTTTCAAAGAAAAAAAATCAAAGCAAAAATTAAAAAATTTTAATTATTTTGGTTATTCTGCGCATTTTCTTGCAAAAAAAATTAAGGGTTTTCTCCCAAAGAAGGAAGTTTCAATGAAGAAAGAAAAAATTTTTGGAGTTTTATTTTTCTATAATAAAAGAAGGGTCCCATTCAAGTTTTTGGAAGGTTTTAACCCCAGGGAAGGGTTGTTTATCGTTTTGAAAAAGGGCCCTTTTAAATTTTTTTAATAAAGAGGATTGTTTTTTTTTAAAAATTCTGAACGGGGTTATATTAATTTAAATACGTTTTTCCCCCCCAAAAAAGGTGGGAGCCCCTAAAGTATAAAATATAAATGTTTTAAAAAAGGAGTTTGAGTCGTTTTAAAACCATTTGTCTGTGTTTTTTCCTTCCTTTTCCCCCTTTTAAAATATATATAAAAACCCAACCCTCTTTTTTAAGATACCCTTTTTGAAATTTTGAAAAACTTTATTTTCTTTCAAAAGTTTGTTCATTTGTCGGAAGGGTTGATATCCCAAACTTATAACATATAGTTTTGAACGAACGATGGGAACGGGTTCTTGCAGGGAAAAATTTTAAACATTTACAATTATCTTCCCCAAATTTTGGGAATAGATTATTTTCAAAAACAATTTTAAAAAATTTTTCGGACCCAAATTATGTAATAAAAATCCCATACAAACGGGAAAAAATAGTTTTTTAAAAAAAAAACCAAAATAAAATTATTTTGGTTGAAATTAACTTTTTTTCTTTTATTAAAAATTTTGTTTTTAAGAAACTTTTCCCTTTTGAGATCTTTTTCATAAAATAAAAAACATAATCCAAGTGTGATTTTGAGAGAGTTCAATCAGAAACATGTAAAATTTTTTATGAAATATCAGGGAAGAGTTCTTCTTTAAACAAAA
>NW_026094211.1:0-5026 GCF_024586455.1 Bactrocera neohumeralis | reverse complement strand
CCCTGAAAAAAGTAACCCCACGCAAGGGCCTGCCAAAGAGAGCAACCACCTAAGCGGTCGATTATATGCTCGCAGGCACAGCCCACAACCCCAACAAACGTTCCGTGCTGCATGCTCTGCAAAGTGGAACTCAGTATTGAGCAGCACCTGCCCTGGGTACTGGAGATGATGGAGACCCTAAGAAAATGAGGATTATGCAGCTAACTTAAATCATTTGCGCAGCAGCACAGGATTTGCTAGATCAGACAATTATAGAAGAGAACATTGATGTCGCCATACTATGAATAATATTCTCAGCGTCCGAAAAGCACATGGATTGGGTAGACAAAACCGGTACGGCAGCACATGGTCCTGCAAAGGACAACCTTTAAGACCTGCTCCAGGGAAGCTTCATAACTGTTCAAATGGGCGAATATACAGGGATATATTTGTAGGTTGCTATGCTCTTCCCAGCGCAGAAATTACAGAATTCAAAGATTTTCTCTCTTAAGGCTGTCTTTAGAAAACCAAAAGCAAAACACCGATTATAATAGCGGGTGATTTTAATGCATGGTCAACTGCATGAGGCAACAGATGTACAAACCATCGCGGGCGGTTAACTCAAGAATTCTCAGTCAAAGGAACCAAGCCATAATAAACAGGAACACAAAACACTTACTAAAAGGAAATAAAGGATCCATAATCGACATTATGTTTGCAAATGATTCGCTCAGCAGTCATATTATATGGCGGTGTCACCATATACATAAATAGTGACCATATGGCGATTATAGCTTAAATTTCGTACTTCCGAGGGCCGGGACTTTAGCAAAAACACTTCCCGAAAGCGAAGCTGGAAGAAAAGGAGTTCGATACAGACCTGTTTGAGCTAGTCTGGAGTACATCAAAGGCATCAGGTGACGACGCTGCCCTCTTGGTATCGGCAGTGCGAAAGGAACTGGTCACAGCATTCGATGCAACAATGCGCAGAACAACACATCACAAAAAATTATGTTTTGAGAAGCTCTGTGAAGAAGCAAATAAGCAGCAGCATTCGAAAAATGCATATTTTATTGGAAAAAGTCGTCGAAACATTATTCCCGAAACACGACCAGATTTCATATGCCAAGCAACGAAACGAATCTTCAGCGTCCTCCCTTTAGTCACGGAAGAAGAGCTTATTGGTCATAGAAAAGAAAATCAAAACACCAAAGCGCCTGGGTGGGATGGGATACCCAACAGGGACCTGAAGGAAGCTATAAGCTCAAAACCTTAACTATTCGCTAAAATGTACAACGCGTGTATAAAGGAAGAGGTATTCCCGACCCGTGAAAGTACAGCGATTGTTCCTCCCAAACCAAAGAAACCACCTGATAAATCCCTTTTATCGTACCGACCACTGTGTATGCTCGACACTATTGGTAAAGTGTACGAAGGTGTAATAAGAAACCACTTGGAGATAGCAATAACGAAAGCCGACGGATTATCAGAGAGACAATACGACTTATAAAAAAAGATCCACTATCGACGCACTACGAGAAGTCGTCGATACTGCGAAATTTGCAGTCAGTGGCAAAATTGAAAGGTGGCACAAAAAATCCCTGCGCGCTGATTACCCTGATGTCAAGAATGCGTTCAACACGGCAAAACGCGCACACATAATCAAAGCCCTGATGAAATACGAGGCCCTAAATACCTCAAAACATTATATTGAGCGATTTTAAAAACAGAAGGCTGTTTATCTCATGGTGTTAGCAGTAGCTAAACAATTAGCCGACCTAAAAATAAATGCAATGAGTGCTTAAATGGTTCTCTTCTGTAGAATTCGAGTAATAAATGCGTTCCGGACTATATCAACCGCTGCTGCTGAAGTATTAGCCAGCATGCCGCCCATTGACATCGAGGAGAGATGAACCTGAGCGTTAATATTATCAATCAGCGCCAAAAACAGTATCGGCAAAAACAGAGGAGGGGAACAAGAGCATTAAAATGTGGCAAGAGGTGGGATTCTCATCCAAAGTGCGATGAATGGTGCAATGGGGCAGATTTATACCGGACATCCACCGTGGATAGACAGACGACATGGAGACCTAGATTTCCATCTGACGCAAATACTTAATGGACATGGGTTAGAAGCTACCTTTCAAATTGTATGCACTATCTTAATGCTCTCAATTTCAAATAGAATAAAAAAACTAAAAACACACTCAGTGGTAGTTTTACGATGTCGATAATTAACGACACTCATGTGCAAGTCGACTGGTAAATGGAAAGCTGTCAGCGAAGCGTCAGCATCCATAATGAACAAACTGAGACGTTTTCAACACTTACTTAAATGTGTCCCTCCCACGAAGTAATACTTAGCCGGTGGTTCCGTGAGAGAGTCTTGAGTTGGTTAGGTTTTGAGGATTAAAGTTCCGCACCCGGCTTTCGATGCTTACCCCAACCATAATAAAAGAGACATATGCATTTACATGCAATGTGCATACAATAATTATAAAAAGCATATAGGAATTGTAAAATAAAATGGGTAAACACAGGTCACAAATTTACACTTTAAAAAAACCCAAATCAGATAACATTAAACACACACATGCATTAAACTACACTTAAAAACAACCCCATTTAGCGTAAAACATATACAGTGTCGGACAAACCATATTGAAGTGGCTATGAATGCTAAAAACATGTCGTATACTCTAAACTACAAATTTGTATATGAAAAAGTAATTAATAGTTTAGATTTTATATGAAAGAAATACAAGTATGTACACAATATTTACTGAAACAAAACATATTTAACTAGTCGCAGTTTTTCGAGAAAAGGGTCGAAATCCCATTATTTTCTGTGGATTTTGTATTCTCTACGCACTTAAACAACGACGTCTTTTAGTTTAACGAACTGTCTTTATATAAAAAAAGCGATTAAAATTCTACCTATTTCAAAGAAATTAAAAACAAAAAGTTGCCATGGCTGGAAACAAACATTAAATTCAATAAAACAATTAATTAAACTGCAAGGACTACACCAAGAATGAATTATCACAAAAGACATTTATAAACAAATTTTATGTCAATAAATCAACAGTGAGCTTTATTATAAAGAAATTTAGGGACAGTGGATATTTTTCGTGTAAAATGGCATGGAGTCAAATAATTTCTAGGTTTAGTATTTTTTCATAAAATAAATAGTTATTCTTCAAATCTGAGGGGATTTGTTTATATTTGAAGTGATAATACGAGAGTAGGAAATGGCACATGCACTGTATATATACATACGTACAAACTTAAACACACACATATTTTCAGATATGTAAGATAAGATTCCTAAAATTGTATATAAACAAAGAAAATACAAAATAAATTAGAATGAAATAATTCTCCTCGATGCAAGTCTCCCTGCCCTTTACCTCTGGTGGGATTCTGGCAGAATAAAACTTCAAATTATTTATTTTAAAAACAAATTAAATATTATTGCAACGTTTTGGACCAGTTGAAAGAAGTAATTGTTGATAAAGATCCGTTTACAAAAGAAAAATTCCTTTTTCAAGAGCATTTTAACATTGGCTAAGATTCATGAATTAAAGTTCGAATTGTTGAGCATCCACCGTATTCACCAGATTTGGCCCTCAGCGACTTTCATTTATTTCCAGAATTCAAAAAATTTATGCGTGGCAAGCGTTTTTCATAAAATGCGAGGTCATAACGGATTTGCAGATCTTGCGGATTCCCACTTCAAGGATGGGATCTACTGATTGGAGCATCGTTAGAGCAAGTGTATTAATGTTCATGGAGATTATACTGAATAATAAAGTGTAGTTTGAATTGTTTTTCTTATCAAACGAAAAAACAAATTTAACAACCTGGTACTTGGTTGCCTATCCCTTGTTATCTAGAACAGCCTGTAAGCGCTTTGGGACAGATTTGATAAACCTCTGGCTTTACGGAATTCCAATAAAGCCTCCCTTTAGCTGATCTAAGGAGTTAAACTTCTTTGCTGATAATCTTCTTTCTAATTCCTCCCACAATTGCTCGATTACATTGAGGTCAGGTTCTGCGCGGGTGTTTGCATTAGATTGGGGCAGTTGTGGGGTTTTTTCCAAAGCTTTAAGCCCGGGGTGTGTTTTTTTGGGGGCGTTTGTATTGATAGGAAAAAAAACTTTTTCCGCACGTTGCTTTTCATTTTTTTTTTAGAGCATTAAGATAGCCAATTTCTTCATTTTACGATCAATGAATGCAAAATTGACCCCGCACTTTTTGAAAGAGCCCCAAACCATAACCCGAGCCCCTCCGTGCTTTACTTGGGCTTTTGTATTTATATAATCAAACCCGGGATTTGGTTTACACCACACAAACATTTTCCCTCTGGTTTTATCAAATTAAATTTGTTTTTATCAGTGAAAAAAAAACCCAACATGAAAACTATCAAAATAAATGATTTTAAATAAAAAAATTTAAGCTACCTTATTCCAAAAAATTTTTTATTTTAATATATACCCCCAGGGATTTAAACATTTTTTTTTTTTTCTGAAGGCTAATGTAAGGTTTTTTTCTTGGGAAACCCAGCATGGTAATCGTATTTGGCAAAATATTTCGAAACAGACATCTTTTCTACTTTTTAGGTCGTTCTTTTTTCCGTTTTAAAAGGATCATTTTGGGCTTCCTTTTTAAAATATAACGCCTTCTCGCACTGGGTATTTCTTTCAGCTCCTATTGACCAACCCGAACTCACCATGGAATCTTTTTTTCCTTTCCCCTGGAACCCTTTTTTTCCCTGGGGGGTTTTTTCCCACCAACCCCCGATTTCACCATTTGGTTGGGTTAAATCCCAAAAACGTTTTTTTGTTTGATTTGAACCCGGGTTTTTGGGAAAAGAAAAAAATTAGTGGAAAAAAAGGGGGCCCGGGGTAGGGGGATTGCGATTTTGATAGTGACCCAGAATAACGATGACCTGTGGAATATTATAGTAAGGCGACGAACAAAAGAAATCAGATCCCGGGCCCAAAAATTTTTCAAGTTTGGTGAAGATCAAGATTTCCGCGACAGA
>NW_026094210.1:0-4454 GCF_024586455.1 Bactrocera neohumeralis | reverse complement strand
GTTGCGGTAATTTGACTTTTCTTAATTAATTATTAAGAAACGATTTTTAACTTTTAAAGGGCTTTTTTGGGGATGGGGGAGGGCCACCAAGATTGCGTTTTAACCCCTTTTAGACTATTTTTTGTGGGGCCGCAAGCTAAAGTCTACAAAAAAGCCAGAAACATTCCAGTTTTTGAAGACAACATTTGAAGAAATTCGGGCTTTCCCGGGAAATGTGGTTGCCCAAAAGGACTTTCCGAAGGACCACCAAAGAGGCCAACATTTAAATGAAATTATTTTAAAAAAGAAAATGTCATGAAAATCAACGTTTAAATAAAAAACCCGATGAGATTTTGAATTTTTTATGTTTTTTTTTTAAAAAAAGACAAGCTTTTAAAAAAATCACCCGATATATACAGGTATGTAGGTTTATGTTTTGTCAATTGAGAGTCTTTGGGAAAATAAATATGTTTTTTACCAAGATGCACGAATTGTATTATTATGATTATGTTTAGTTTTGCAATTGAGATGGGGAGAAAATTTTTTTAAAATTGCTTGAAGCATGTGAATGAGCGGAAACGAATTAAAAAAAAGGGTGCACAATTTTATATGTAAATATGATTTGAAATTTTTTTTATTTAGAGGTTTTTTTTATTTCTTGTTTTTTTTATCTTAAAATTTTAATTAATTTTTGGGCCCTTTTTGTTTACATAATTTTGCAACCCTGTTTTGTTTTTTTAGATAAAAGGGGGTACCCGAAAAAATTTTGCAAGTTTGAATTTTTTTTTCAATTTTTAAATTTTGGTTTTTGGGGAACACAAAGGTGATCATAAGGTATGACTTTTATGTATAATAGTATATTTGGGAAAAAAATAATATTTTATATTTGATTTTGATTTTTCTAGAAATCATGCCCAAATTTTTACCTTTGGACCAGTTTGTTATTTTAACCAAACGGGTTTTTTTGACAGATTATATAAAACTGTAATTTTAGCATACATAAACGGGAAATATACAAAATATTAAATGGGAAAAAAATACTTTTATCCCGCAAGGGGGATTTTGGGGGATAAATAACATATGTGTAAATGAAAATGCATATAAATGAATTTTTTGTCAATTCCGTTTTTTCTTTTTGTCCAATTTGGTTCTTGTTTTTCCCTTTTTTTTTTTTTTCTCCTTCTGCTCCAGTCCTCCTCGGGTATTTTTTTTTATATTTGTTTTTAATTTTTCCGCCCGTTTTATCCGGTTGTAGTTTTATTATTTAGGGGCATTTTGGCCCGAATTATTTTTGCGGTTACATTTGCCTTTTCGTAGTATGAATTTTTTTTAAACATACTGTTTAGTTTGAAGGTGCAACCCGGTTTATGGGTTTCAGATTCTTCCCACAAAAATATAATTTTTAAGGTGGAGAATTTATGTACATACAAAGAATGTTTTTATTTTTGTTTAATTTAAAATTTTATAATTTTGTCCACTTGTCAATTTTTTTTATTAAAATTAGCTTTAAAAACTGAAAACAATAAAATTTATGTAATTTTTTTTAAATTTGTAACTTTTTTTTTTTTTTTTATCAAAAAGTTCAACTTTTAGGAATTTGTTCACCCAACTTTGGTGATTAATTTTTGGACCCCAAAAGTTTATTTTTTATGAGATGACTTTTTTTCACTGGATAAAAATTTAGAGGCCTTTTCTATTTTTTTTTAGTGCACTGCACTGTCTTTTTTTTTTTTGCACCACAAATTTTTTTTTTCTTTTTTAATTTTTCTCTTTTTTTATATTTGTTTCAAAACCATGTGCCTCTCATTTGGCTCGGGACCTTTTTAAATGTACACTCAATATAGTGGGGCAGCACCACTGCAATTAAAATAAAAATCCTTTTTTTATTTGTAAACACTTTTTTTTTCAACAATTTTATTTACATCACTGAATTAAATTTATAATATATATAAATATACATATATATTTTTAAATATAACCAAAGGGACGGCAAATTCCAATTCCGAGAGTTTTTTTCCGGCGGGGATCGAGTTGACACGGATTCGTATGTTAGCGAATGGTAATAAGATAGTATAAAAAATGTTACTATGGAAAAGGCAACGCGGGGAACCCTTGGGCAACTTTTTTTGAAAGAAAACAAAAAAAGGTTAAAAAAGCGATGACAAACCTTTTGTTGGTTTAGATAGGGCTAGTGGGTAAAATTTCAATTTGTCCCCAGGTAGGGAGGGTGAAGCCGGGATTTTAAATTTTGGTGTTCCAAGGTGATGTGTTGGGGGGGTCGCTCTTTTCTGGAGAGGGGGGAGGCTTAACCATTTAAACAAAATGTCGACAAACAACAAAAGGGAGCCAAAAACGAAAAAACGAGAAGAAAACGCTGCTTAGCTCAAAGCAATTAAAAAAACACAAAATTTTCCCAACATTTTTTTACTGCAAACGGGAAATAAATCCAGATCCCACCACAACAATATTATTTTAGAGCAAAACCCCGGAACTGAAGTTTAAACAGGTTAAAAAACAAATAAAAAATTTTTAAAAGGTGCAGAAGAGAAAAATGAGGAAGGGTCTTAGTTTGCAAACCCTGAATTTTACAGTGGAAAAAAAAATGGAATACCAGAGGATATTGGTTTAGGAAAAAAATATCACAAAGAAGTACAAAAATTTTTGGGAGGTGATTCAAAGAAGTCAACATTTTTTAAAGTTCTTTTTTGCTTCATTACACAGGCAACGGTGAAAACGAAACTTACCATTTATTTTTTCGAATCAAAATGGGGGAAAATTAAAAGAAGTGGCTTGTTTCTCCATCTAAAGGAAATTTACGTTGCTGGGGTTTCTCAAAAAAATCAAATTTTAAAAGGGTTTTTTATTAAGAAAAGCTGCGCAACGAATTCAAAGCACAAAAAAAAGCACATGGGAAGGTGCAGACATTGATACCCGGGCATTCTTACGGAGATTTCTTTTGGGGATTCAATTAAAAAGAAAGAGAATATTTAAATGTAGTCATCGGGTTTTGGGCACAAAAATTTATTTGTCTGTGGATTAGATTTGTGGGAGAATGAAAACTTGGTTCACAAATAATGGTAAATTTGGGGATTTTTTAATATTGGGCAAATGATCCCTTCCTCGTTCACACTTTCCTAAATATGGAAATCGGAAAGGGGGGAAAAAATTTAATTTTTTTGCAACCCTTTTGGGAAAAAATTATTGAAATATGGGGGAAGAGTTGTAAATATAGGGAAAGGGGTTTTTTGAGCCAAGTATTTTCCCTTTTGATTCAACGCCAGAATAACACAACTGACGGACTTTTGTTTTTAAAGGTAGCAAATTTAAGCGGAGAAGAAAGGAACGTTTTTTTAAATTATTCCAAATTTAAAGCCACACGGGGGAAACATGGTAACATAATTTTAAATAAATTAAAAAAATTAATATCGACATAAAAAATTTGAGGGGGCCAGACAATGCATCATATATGTCCGGTTTTTATAATGGGCTTAAAGGATATTAAAAAAGAAGGAAGGGCAAGTTCGGGTGTCACTGAAATTTTATATCTCACATGATAAAAGGGTAATGAGATTTATTATCCTATTTACATATTTTTTAAAAATATTTGTAAAGTTTTATTCCGCATCATCATTGGGTTTAATGAATATTAACAGGAAGGCATCGATGGGAATTAAAAAGCGTTGTATTAAAAAGGGGGGTTGGAACCGATTTTTCCAATTTTGTCATGTTTTCAGGGTGTTAAAAAAAACATACCGAATTTCTTGAAAACGGTGAAGTAGTTCCCAGATATGGTTTTTGGTCCAAAAGTGGGGGCGCCACCCCATTTTCTTTTTTAAAAGTGGAAGGGCTAAGTTCGGGGTACCGAAATTTTTTATTCCCGATAAAATGAAACGAGATTTCATTATAGTCATTTTTTCATATTTTTCAAATACCGTATTTTTAAAATTTTATTCCGCCATTTGGTTCCAATTATAATGATTATAAGAAAAGGCTCAATAATTCAAAAAGGAAGGAAGAAACGGGTTTGGGAAAGATTTCACCCATATTTGTAATGTCACGGGGTTAAGAAAATATTTGACCAATTTCATTGAAATCGGTCTAAGGGTTTCCCGAGATATGGTCCATAAGTGGGGAGGCCAGCCCATTTTCAATTTTCGCCTGGGGGAGTTTCTTTTGAATTTCTTCTTAAAAATTTTGTGTTTTGACGTTTTTTTTTAGCCGTTAACGCACAGTGATTTTCAACATAACCTTTGAGGGAGGTGGGGGGGTTATTATCCGATTTTTCCATTTTTTTAAATTTTAGGGAAACCTAAAAAACACTGTGAGTTTTGGGACATAGTAAGAGTTTCCGAGATACGCAAAAAAATTGTAGGGCGGGGACGCCCACTTTTCCCCAAAATTTCGTCCGAATATGTCCCCCCCAAGCGATCCCTTTCCCCAAATTTTACTTTATTTTTAATGGTTATTTTGACACT
>NW_026094209.1:0-4920 GCF_024586455.1 Bactrocera neohumeralis | reverse complement strand
ACTTTATTTTTTTTCTTGTTGGGGTTTTTCTATTTTTTTTTCTTTTTTAAAAAAATTTTAAAAAAAGTAAAAAAAAAAAGTCCCAAATAGAAAACCCTTTTTAAAGTGAAATAGTTTTTGGTGGAAATTTTCCCTTGGTGATTGCAAACCGTGATTGTTCGGATGACCAGAGTGCCTACTATTTGCCCCACATGCGGAAATGTCATGCAGGTACATGCGCCAACAGATACAGAGCTAACAGCGCTGTATACCCAGTGTTGAAAAGAAGGGTATCAATAATCGAAAGCGATGCGCATTCTACTCTTTTCGTTATTTCAAGAGAAGTTAAAATATTCGCTAATGTCCGCAACTTTGCTAAAAAAGCAAGCTAAATAAATATAACAAAAATGAAAATAAAATAAAATAAATAGTTCATAATTCTATGGAAAGATCTTCCACAAACACTTTTTTTATACATTTTAAATTACAAGTATGTCTTATTAGATCTTGTTTCTAACATGTCTGCTAAAATCTTCAGCTTTATCAACTCTTCCATACTGTTTATCTGAAATACTCATATGTATATCCATCGGATGCCATTATCATATAATTATCATTTTCGATTCTAGATCTCATCATTCTACCTTTAACACAGAAAGTTCAAATTTAATGGGGAATGCTTACTACTCATTCGAAAGAACATTCTTTGGCATTTATTTTGAGTTCAACTTGAAGATGAATGAACATGTGATGTTTTGCTCCAGGGCTTGAATCGAAACGGGATCGTTCACAGAGATTTAAGACTTAACAAAAAAAGTCTAGCGGTGTGATGTCACACGATCTTATGGTCAATCGACCGACCCAAAATGTGAAATTATCTCCTCAGCGAAGTGTTCTCTCAATAAATTCATGTATTGATGCGATATGTGGTTTTGTTGAAACCACATGTCGCCAAGATCACAAGCTTCCACCATGCGTACGAGGAATAGTTCGTGTGGTTCATGGCATTAACAGTTACGTTCTCATCGGTACAAATATATTTGAAAAAATATGGACCGATGGTTCCACCAACTAACAACTCACTTCAAAGCCTTTTTTTTTTATAGAAAATGGCTGCTCTTGAATCTTTTCAGCTTTTCTTCGTCCCAATGTAGCAATTTTGCTTGTTTACATACCCTTAAGCCAAAAGAGCCTCATCACTGAACAAAATTTTTTGCGAAAACGTCGGTTCTTCTTTTTTGAAATTTTCAAGATCCCATAGAGCGAAGCAATGATGCTGGGGAAGGTTGAGCCGCTTTAGTTCTTGCACTAAAAGATCTCGACGTAATATGCGCCTAGTCGTTCCATACGTCGGTCCGAGTTGCTAAAAACGGCGCCGAATCGACTGTGCGGTTTTCGTGTACACTCTCAGCTACGGTTTATTTTCTTTATTGCGTGTAGGACGTGGTTTATTTGGTTGAATATAATCGAATAATGAAAGTTTTGGGCAAAAAATTTGATGGTGTTCGAATAAAAACGCTCAGTACCAATTATGTTTATCATTAGTTGAGCAAAGGGGTGATACACATTTTTTTGGGGGTTAAACGATTTGTAAATTGTTCAGGCATGTCTTTTCCCAATAAAATGGGCCCAAAACAAAAAAATATAACATGACATCTTGACAGGTCCGCAGATCGTCAAAAAAGACTTTTTAAAAAAATACCCCGAAACCCGCTAGAATGAGACGTTTGAAAAATCTCAAATTTTTGCCCAAAAACTGATTGTTTACGACGAGTTGTTCACGTGGCCCAAAACGACCCAAAATTGATCATTTGTCCCCTTTAAATAGTTCATGCTAAACCCACCCACTAATTACGTAAAGAAAAAGGATGAGATATTGTTTTTTAAGCTTTAATAGTTTTTTCGGTTTGGCTCTTTTTTGTCGCGTCATTCAAAATTTTTTAAAGGTTGGATTTAAATATTCACAAACCTTGTCAATCCATAATGATGTTTGGAAATTTTTCAGATTTTATACCTTTTTCCACCGGGCATTACGGGGGCATTTTTTTTTAAAATAACAAGTTTCCCCATTTTTTAAACTTTTTTCATTTTTTATCGTCTTTAACGATATTTTCATAAATTTTGAATCCCCGTCCCGAACCCAACTTAGATCGTAAGGAAGTGTGGTGCGGGAAACCCCCTCTCCTTTAAACCCCCCAGCAAGCCCGGAACGGGTTTTTGCTCACAAGGAAAAAGAATCCCGGGAAGTATCTACCGCCCAAGGGAAAAGGGACGCGTCCCCCCACTTGTTGGCAGAGTTGGTATCTAGGGTTCTTTCCCAAAACGGGGAAGCTCTCGGGGGAAAAAAAACATCGAGGAATGAGCAAGGAAGGCGTTAGTTGCCTTGTTTCTGTGGGGGAACCACGGTCGAAAAAAGGGGAAGGTAGTGAGAGCACAAAGGGATAGTTATTTGGCTCTCCGAAACCATAGTTAAAACTATAATGTTCTCAAAAATTTTTTTTGCTTAGTAGAAGGCTTTGGGAAAAACCACACCCATTAAAAAGTTGACGAGTGTTCAACGGGGGGTTTATCAACCTTTTGGGCAATCCCAAACCACACCAACAATGGCACTAAATATCTTGTTTTGAACAGGGGGACATTCCCTAAAAGCCGCCCTCGGGACTCAAGTAATTGGATACTTAGATGAATGTGAGCCTTTTGAAATCCCCCCACGTTTTTGGTTTTTATTCCCCATGGCTGCCCCTTCTCGCTCACTATTTTCCCGGAAAAAGGGGAAAAAGAAAGCCCTCACGGGAAATTTTTTTTAGGTTTCCCTGACCACTGCAGCGTCTTCCAAGCAGGTGCCGGGTTTTAAAGTTAACAGTTGATCTTTTTTTTTGGGAAGCGCAGCCACTTCAGAGTGCTGATTATCAACTCCAAAAGGTGGGGCAGAGATATTAGTCGGGATATCGCTGACAATATGTTTTAAAACTAGTGAAAGGATGTCTACCTTTTATCTCTAGTATAGAATTATTTCTGGATTTTTGGGCCCAAAGGTCATTATAGGAAACTGTAAGGTTTATTGCTAAGACGGACTTTCCCCCGTCTCAGAACGGGGAATGAAAACGAATGGGACCCACAAGCCCCTGTGGCTAACTACTGTTGCGTCACAGAACACATCAGCAAGTCGGTAAATTACATGAGGCCCGGGGAACTTTTCGCTCTTTGGGGCTGAGTCCCCCTTTCAATGATTGTAGAACTTCTAACCTGCCCTCAGTCCGTTGAGAATCATGCAGTACGATTGAATGAATTGCCGGATACCAAGTGTAAAAGCAGGCCCAGTTATACCCTTTTTTATTGGAGGTACAGAAAACAAATAGTATCACATCTAAATGGTTCAGTTCTACAACAACTACCTCTTCTATTTACTCCCAATTTACACATATAAAAAAAATTACCCAAAAAACAAATACAAAATTTTTTGAGATTATGGAGGTTATGGATACCGTTTGCTCAACCGATTTTCTTTGCACCTCCGCCCTTTTGGGATGGCATTCACCCATTCCCCAAACCACTTTGTTCCCACTGCACACCAAGTCTTCTACATGTATGCACGTAGGTGTGTGTATATATGTGTTACTATTGCGAAATGCCGCGCAAATTTTCAGCAATTGCATGCTTGTGTAGTAATTCTTCTAGCTTTTGAAAGTGGTTCATCAACCCGGTCATCGTTTATTTCTGCGCAATTTGTCAAATTCATAATTCACGCTGCCGGGGATTTCCAAGTCCGGGGCAGGTCGACACAGAAAAAAACACGCTGCCACATAAAAAAATTCCGCCGTCCCCTTTTTTTGACGACATTGCTGTTGGGGATGCAAACACCAGCTGTTTTTAACGATACACCGGGAAAAAAAATTTCGCCCAAAAGTTTGGGAAAAGGTGCTTCAAAACCGAACTGAACTTTAGTGAAAACCCCAGTACATCGCCCCTTTATTGTTTTAATACAAAAAGGGAAAACCGCCCTTTTTGGGTTTTTCCCATTTTTTTTCTCTATCCGATGTATTATAATTTTCAATAACAACATCGAGAAAACAGCTGATTTTAAAAATTTCCCTTTTTGGTATACTAAAATTAGTGTTAGAAAGGGGGAAAAATTCCGGCGCAAAAAGTCAAAGTTCAAAATTTTCCCCATGCGCCGGAATGTGGGGAATATTAATTTAAATTTAAAAAAAATTTAACCCTTGAGGCTTTTTCTTTTTGCAAGCTCTTTGGAGCCGTCCGCGTGACCGATAAATACCGGGGAGATGGAACCGAGTACTGTATGAGCCGTGGTGGATATGGATGGATGCGCCAGGGAAAACGTCCGGGGGAAGATGATGCTCCCCGGGTTTGACTGATTGGGGATGGACAATAAAAACAAGCAGCAAACCAAGGAAGGCCAAGGGCATATCCACCCCCGGAAAATTCGGTCTTTAAAGTAAAGGGGAATAAAAAACATTTATTCTCAAAAAAGGGTAAGTTCATATTACCATAATCTTAAAAATTTTTTTTTTTGTAATCAAAAAAAATTTCCGGGCCCCCATGTCCTTATTTCTCATACTTCCTTCAAAAATTAGCTCAAAAAAAATCTTAATAAAAAAGCAAACAACGAGGGTGAGAGGAATCCATAAAAACCCTGAAACCCGAAGGTCATTCTCAACCGTTTAGGTTGACACTATCCATCTTGCACTGTTCGTTGCGTCGATAAGCCTTTCGGTAACCGTCTCTTCATTTAACACGACGGTGCTAGTTATTAGCCCCAAAACTCCCCACGGCTACATTTACTTGATCCTTCCCCTTTCAGTTTGGTTCGTCCTTTTTGTTGTCGGTTTTTCAGAGGACATCAAAAACGTACATTTTTGGGAAATGAAGAGTTTCCCCATTTTGGGGTAAATGACTAAAACAGCGGTAACGCTTTTTTTA
>NW_026094208.1:0-4002 GCF_024586455.1 Bactrocera neohumeralis | reverse complement strand
GATTTTCAACAAAACCCTTTTGGGATGGGAGGTGGGGTTTAATTATCCGATTTTTTTATTTTTGAACTGTAAAAGGAAAAATGCCTAAAGGGAAACGATTCTGTAGAGTTTAAATTGAAAAGCTAAAAGTAGTTTCCGAGATATGTAAAAAAAACTTAGTAGGGGACGGGACCACACCCACTATTCCAAAAAAATTAAGTCCAAATATGCCCCTCCCTAATGCAATCCTTTGTGCCAAATTTCACTTTAAAATCTTTATTTATGGCTTGGTTATGACACTTTATAGGTTTTCGGTTTCCGCCATTTTGTGGGCGTGGCAGTTGGCCGCTTTTGCCCATCTTCGAACTTAACCTTCTTAGGGAGCCAAAAAAAATAGGGTTACCAAATTTCACCCGGGAATCTCTTTTTTACCGTTTATACCCTTGCACGGACGGAGGGGCCAGCCCGACATCCGGATTTGATTTCTACTTTTTCACCCTGATCCCCTTTTTGGTATATATAACCCCATATTTTGAACTTTTTTAGTTTGGGACTTACAAAAAACCTTTTAAAGGAACAAAACTAAAAAAAACCATATTAGAAAAATTTTTTGGGAGAGAAAAAAGGACAAAAAAACATATTTGAAAAAAAAAACTATGGAAAAAAATTTTTTGTTCCTAAAATGATTAGCAAAATGTTTTTTATCCAAATATTTTTAAAAATACCCCTTAAAAGTTGATAATTTTAAAAATATTAAAAAAATTACTTTTTTTTCTGAAAACTTGTTTTATAATTTTTCCTTTTTTGGAAGGAATAATTTTTTTTGGGAAAAACTTCGTTGGGGCCGAAAGAGGGCTTTGCTAAAAAAGGGAAAGTGTCCAAATAAAATTTAATTTAATTCTTTAATTTAATTTATAAAAAGGAAGTTGGCTTAAAACCATGTTTTTTGGGGGCCCCAACCCCCTTCTCCCAAATTTACGGGGTTTAAAGACAGGTTTAAAAATTCCGCAGGGCTTTTTTTTTCTTCCCTTTTTAATTAGAAACCGCCCACGCGATTATAGCCGAGTTAACAAAAGCGCGCCAGTCGTTTCTTTTTTTTTCGCCGTCCCCCTTGGGAAATTTCCGCCAAACCAGGCCCTTTCCCCTGGTCCTTCCAACGGGGTGGGGGGTTTTCCCTCCCCTGCTTTTCCCCGGGGGGTAATTTCCCAAACCCCAGAACTGGGGGTTTTTATCCATCCGGACAAAGACCTTTGCCAGCGTAGCCGCGTCTTTTTTAAATTTGCCGAACTATGTCAATGTCGTCATATATCTCGTACAGCCCCGGGTTTCCCTCGGATGCGATATTTGCCGGGGCCAAGGAAAAGGAAAAAAATTCCTTTTTTCCCGAAAACTCGTAACGTCGACCACGGTTGGGGGTTATCCCCCTCCCCTGAAAACCTTATAAGGAGGGGAATTAAAAAGGATTTAAGAGTTTTGCTTTTGTTCGTCGAGGAGAGGACTTTTTTTTTCAATTGCCTACCAGCCCGGGGAAGAAAAGACCTTTTGGCGAGCAACCCTTTGGGCGGATTTCCGGTTTTGAAATTTTTAGTGGGAAGTTTTTTCCTTAAAAGACAAAATTTTTTTTAAAACCCCCAAAAGGGGTGACGTCAAAAAACGGAGTTTTTTTGGGCCCGGGGCGACGACTGTTTGTTTGATGACGGGAAAATTTTTCCCGTTTGCCCTCGTTCCCCTCCCCGCCCCCATTTTTTGTGCTTTTCCAGCCAAAGAAAAAGGCGAACCAAGGCGCGGGGTGTTAAACCAATATCGTGGGTCGGCAAACGCCAAAAAAAGGGAAACCCCTTTTATAGAAGATGGTCCTTTTTTGGGTTTTTGAAATTTTTGAATTTTTCTCCAGGAGGGGGGAAAGAAGTCGAAAGATGGGAGTCCCCCCTTTAAAACCCTTTTTCTGGAAACGGTTTGAGAGGCCTTCCCCTGATCCTGACGGAGCCGGTTGTTAAGGGTCAGTTTAAAACAGCCGTAAATTTTGGGGGCCAAATTCAACTTCCGGAAAAAGGGCGGTTTTTTGGGGCCCCCGTCAAAAGCAGCCGAAACCCCAAGGGGGTGGTTTGATTCTTTTCATTTTTCCCAAAAAGGCCTTTAAATATTTTGGTGGTTGTTGTTTTTGGTTCGAAGCCCCCTGAAAAGGCCCAATCAGTTTTTTGGGAGGTGGGTTTTAAAATTTTTAAACCAAAAAGCTGAAAACCCCATGAGGGTTTGAGGAGGCTAACCCCACGGTTTCGGCGGGTTTTTCCCTTTTTTAAGGATTCATGTTTTAAAATTTCCAACGGGGGGCATGCTCGCCCGGGACCATTTTTAAAAAAGAAGCTGATGCATGCCCCTATTGTTTCTTCGCCCCCGGGAAGGAATAGCTCGGCCGGTGGGGTCCGTCGCCCCCGCCCCCGTTTTCCGGGGCCCCGGGGGAAATTGGGCCCGGAACTTCTTCAGGTGGGGTAAGGGGAACGCCCCATCGTCATCGATTGGGGAATCCCCCTTCTCCGGGGTCGCCATCCTTGGGGGTGGAAAAGGTTCCCCTCCAAAATTTAACTTTTCCGGGCATCAGTGCCCAGATAAACCTTTTCCTTTACAAGAGATGTTCCGGTTTTAAAACCCGGCCGCCGCATTTTTTGTTTTTTTGAGCATTCCCCCTGTCGGCCTTTTTATCAAGCTCTTCGTCCCACTTACTTCCCCTTTTTTTTGTCTGCAAATGCGTCTCCCCCCTTCTTAAACCTCGGTATCACCCCCAAGGGGTCTTCCCATCTACGATCGATTTTGGTTTGGGAAAATTTTTTGACCCGGAGACACCCGGTAGTTTGATGAATTTTCGGCGGGAAATTTCCAGTACTACAGATAACCATATTTGGGCCCCCGGGAAGTCAATCACCCTCAACCCATTTGGGATGCCTGTCGTGGAGGCTGAATTTTCGCCCGTGGGTGCCCCTTTTTTTTTCCCACTCCTGGCGGGGAAGTCGCCCAAGCACGTTTTTTGAAACGGCGGGGGGTTTGCCAAGCGCGCTCCGCGCCATAGAAGGCATCTTTGGTCACATCGCCCTTTCCCCGTCGGGGGGGGGCCAAATCGGGTTGTTGAAAAACCCGCTGATGCTTTTGGTAGACGTTCATTCACCGGGGGGAATGATAGTACCGGGGACGGAGTTTTTCTCTCCACCACGAATCCAACACCAAACTTTTTCGCTCCTTTTAAGGGAATTTAGGGAAAGTCAAAACACCACTTCCTTGTCCCCCGTCCATCGATTTTTTGGGCGGCGGTGATGTCGCCTTTTTCCCCGGGGGACATCAACCTGTTTGGGAGCGGCACCTTCCCCCCCATGGGGGCCGGAACCAGGGCATGCCCTTAAACCCTAGTCCTTGGTCCGTTTTTCCCCGGCCCCCATCGGGGGCCCCCCCTCCGAGGGGTTTTAACATTTTCATTTGGGTTTTTTTACGGGGGGGTCCCGCCCAGGGACAACCCCTTTTTTGGGAATGGTTTGGGGGTTTCCCCACCTTTTGGGTCGCCTTTGAACGGAAATTTTTAGGGACCCAGAGGTATTTCCAAAACCCGGAAGAGGAGCCGCTTTTAGCCATGTGTAAAAAACGTTTTGGGCCCCCCCAAGTGAATGGCATCAGAGAACTTTCTCACTTTTGGGGAACCGCCAACACTCCATCCCCCCCAGGGTTTTTTTTGGAGATAAATTTTAGAACGGGGTTTCTGAGCTTTTAAAAATTTATAAATAAATCGTATAAATTAGTTTTTTAAATTTAAAAATAAAAACTGTTAAACCCTTTTGGTTGAAATTTTATTTTAATGCTTATAGAGTAAAATTTAAAAATAAAATATATTTTAAAGTATTTTTTCATTCAAAAAAAGACATGAATATTTATATTTTTTAAAAAAAAAATGTTTGCTGCAAAAAAAACAACAGAGTTTATGAAAAAATTACATGAACGAATATATGTTTTAAAGTATATGGCAAGGGTTTTTTATTTGTA
>NW_026094207.1:0-4895 GCF_024586455.1 Bactrocera neohumeralis | reverse complement strand
AGCCCTTTTTTTTTTAAAACATGATTTGTGCAGTTTATTTTGGGGTCTATTTTATAAGTTTCCCGGCCGGGGATACATGGTTGAATTAACGGAAAATTTTTTAACCCGTCGGGGGGTAAGCCCCCTTAACTGCAAAAAAAATGAAATTTAAATGTTCAGAAAGCAAAATGTAAAAAGCAAAACAACAGGTTGACTACAGTAAATAATTTAAGCGCTTTTTCCCAAAAACAAACGAAACTTTAGGGAAAATTTCCGGAGTTTCAACATTACAACACATGCTAAAAATTGTCATAAAAATTATATTATAAATATATATACATTTTTAAATGTATAAAAATAATTTTGGGGGAATGTGTTGGGGGAAAACTTAAGTTGTTAAATAAAAGGGGAATTTTTCTTTTATTGTAATTTTAAAAAATAAAAAACCCTTTTTTCCCCGTTTTTACGACATAACATAAAACCTTTAACCGATTTGGCTGTTTTTTTAAATTATATTTAAAAGAGTTCAAAAAGGGTTTTTGGATAGTTTTATATTGCGCAACCTTGTCTACGAAGATTTTCGATAAAGGGGGGGACAACCCGGGATCCCTGGGACAGTTTGGATTTTTATTTATTGTTTTTTTTGGGAGAAACAATTTTAAAAATTTGGTTTGTGATATATTCACTGCGTATAGGGAAAGTTTTATGTTTGCATTATTGAAGTTATACTTCTTTTTTTTTTTGGTTTGTCTTTCAATCCAAATTCTCAACTATTTTGTGTGACTTTTTTTAAAAAACTTGGTTTTAAAAATTAAAATTATACTATGACTTTTTTAAAATTATGTTCTTTTTTTTTTTTTTGGGAAAGACCTGTGATGACGAGGTATTTTTTTACCCAAAGGGGGCGGAGGTTTATGAACCCCATTTAAAATTTTGTTTTGTTTTTAGAAATGATTTTTTTTGAAAATTTTTCCCGCTTAAAAGGAAAAAACGATTTTGGAGTGGTGATATTAATGAAAAAATTAATTTTACACAAAAATAAAAAAATAATAAGAAAGTATTTTATAAAGGCTTGGATGTTTTTCCATTATTTTTTTTTTTTTTTCATTTTTTTGCGAATTTCAACCATTTTTGATTTATTTCTTTGTTTCGGAAATTTTTTTTGTGTGATTTTTGGGTTAAATATTTGCGTTGGCCTTTGGGTTAAGACTATTTCCCGGGATCATTTTAGTCAGTCTTCTTTTACTTTCTTGAAACCGACCAGCGATGAGGGTTTTTTATTCAAGTGGGAAAAGTTTTTGTTTGTTTTGTTTGCATTTTGAAGTTAAAATTTTTTTCTTTCGTTTATCCTTCATCTCTGGAATTTTTAACTATTTTAGGGATTTTGGGTTAAAATACTTCCGTTACCCGTTAAAGGATCATTTGTAGACAGTGTTTATTTATTAACGGTTCTATGAAATATTGACGTAAGAGTGATTTTTTTGGGAATTTCCCAACCCATTTGGTTTTTTGGTTGAACCCCTTTATTAAAAGGTTAAAAAGCAAACTTCCAGGATCATTTTTTAGACAGTGTTTATTTACATACATGACTATAAATCAACGATCTAAACCCACCGAAAACCCGGGGGCCTTCAACGCGTGTTGAGGGATTAAAGGGCTGAACCCGATCAATGTTGAAAAAAAAATGATTCGGAGGTGGTTTCTTCGAAATTTCAATTGTCTGTAATAGATGCCCTTTTTGCTTAAAAATTTTGTCCCTTTTTAAACTAATTTAATTGATTAAAAAAATTTTTAAGTGTTGATTTTAAATTGATTAAAACATAAAAAAAGCACCCTTGTTTCAAGAGGAGGGAAAAAGCAACATTATCGTGAATCCCGAGACAAAAAAGCAGAGGGGGAAAAAGGGAAATGATGTAATGAAAGAGAAAACGGCTGGGAAATCAGAGAGCACGTAAAAGATTTAAAGTCTGTTTTTCCCATCAACTTTTGGGGAGTTTTTTAAAACTCCCGATGAATCAACGATCGTCAATTCACCGATAACTGCGGGGCCTTCAACGCGTGTTGAGGGGATTCCCCAAAGGGGGGAAAAGAGACAGAACCTTTTTCCCGGGGAAAAACCTTCCATTTAGATTTGGCCTTATAAAGGCATAAATATAAAAAAATAAAACCCGGGTTTTCGTTGTCAGGTTTTTAGGGAATGGCTGAACCGATTTGGCTGATTTTTGTTTTTTTGATTTTTTATTGGAAAGGTTTTTAAAAAAAAAAAATTAGGGCTGCGGGAAAACCCCCAAAAAATTATTCTTTTTTTTTTCCCTATAAACGTTTTATTTTAAATAATAATTTTGTGCATAGGGAAAAAAAAATTTTTTGTTTTTTTAGTAAGCTAACCTTTGAAACCCGGGGAACCAATCTTCATAAAACCAGTTGTTCCGGGATCGGGAAAAGGGAGATAAAAAAATATTTTTAAAATTTTTTAAAGGGGAAAAGTCGGATAACTTAAAATTTTTTAAATTTTTTTTGTTTTTGGTTTTTTTTTAAATTTTGATTTTTTTTTCCCAATTTATTTGAATCATTAAATTTTTGTTCCCTTTTTTTTTTTGACTATTCAAAAAAAAATTTAATTAAAAATAGAAGTTTAAACTTTAGTGTGTTTCACACAAAGAGGAAAAATTTGGGAGGGGAGAACTTTTTTAAAAAGCCCCCAAAGGGGTTTTGCCCATATCGGGGGTTTCCCCGAAAAACCCGTCGGCAGCCCGGGGCCCCGGGCAAGAAGATTTCCGGAGGATGACAAACGTGGGGAAAGGATCGCGGCCAATCAGCAAGCGATCGTCACGATGTCACGGAGATTTTTCAAACCGGGGCCCGATGTTTGATTGATTTTATCTTGAAGCAAGTATATGGGGTGTTTGGAGGGCTAGATGTATTTGTTGAAAAAGAAAAGAAAAGGTTTTGCATTCTTCTTTTGATGATGGGAAACCCCAGAAAAAAAATGATGAAATCATTTTGGGAAAATTTCCTGATGAGAAAAAGACCCAGGATTATAGGTGATGGGAACCAATATGGTTTTACCCGGGTTTTTATGTCTGGCAATAAATGGATGAAACACTATCCACGTGCTTTTCTTTTTGGGAAAACAAAATGGGAAAAGATGGATATCAACCCATCGGCCGATCACCGGGGGACAATGTGAAATTTACAACCCAAATTAAATAGTTAAATCGAGGTTGAAAACATGGGCGTCCCTTTTATTCCTATTATTGTCTAATTCCCTTCAAAACCCCAATAACAAGTTTTGGGGAAAAACGATAAAAAACATTTTAAAAATACGTCTTGGGAAAGATAGGTCGATAAGTAACCCAATAAAGGTTTTTTTATGATATTTATTTTGCAATTCCCTGAACCCCTTTGACCGTTGTGCGTCCCCGCGGGTTTAACCAGAGGGAAAACCAAAAGGGATTTTAACCCCAAAAAAACCCGGGTTCCAAGGGGGACACCGCCAGCAAAAAAATTTAAAATTGAAGGGTTTTTCCCCAACCTCAAAGTGATTTTTTGCCCGAGAACATTCCCCCATTGGGAAACTCCCGATTTTACATGGAAGAAAGCAAACAAAAGCGCAGGAAAAGGGCAACCGAGATGGGGCATCCAGGGGGAAATGATTAAAAGAAACACAATACACCCGAAAACGAGATTGTTTTAATTTGGTTCATTAATTTAAGTACGCGGGTTTTAACTTATTTGAGCCCCCGGGAAAAAATGATACGGGGGGGTTTTTGGGCCCGCAATTACAATTGGGGGAACAAGTTTAAACACTGGGAAAGAAAATGGTTTCCAATTTTTTGGGTAATCATTTCGAAAATCAGCCTTCAAATTCCCCCGCCAGTTAAGGGGTACGAAAAATTACTTTCCGAAAATTTTTAAATCGCCTTCGCTAAAAAATTTAAAAAGGTATAATTTCTTTTTGATACTTCCGGTTGATATCAACCAAAATTCCCTTTTTAAAAACCCCCGAAAGAAACCCCATCACAAATGCCACGTTAGCTGGGAAAAACCCATGTTTTGGGCTTTTAAACTGGGGGATTCAAAATCAAACCGGGGGACTTGCGCCCATACAAACCCTTTCATCGTTTTTGACAATGAAGACGACGCCGGGAAATTTTCCAGGGGTTTTTTAAATTCTTTTATAGGTTTTATCCCCCCATCATTTGGGTCTTTGGGTCGGTTGGGTTTTTAGCCAAAACCCCTCATGCCCCGAAAGGGGAATGGAAACCCGACTGATTTTGACGCAAACCCATCGAATACAAGGGGCAGAATGGGTTGATTCTGAATTCTTAGGTTTTATTGAATCCCATTTCAAATTCAAAGTATTTCGTTTCCAGGGGAAATTTGATTTTAGATGACAATCCAGGACCCCCAAAAATTTGTTTCAAGGTGAGGATTAATTGAAATGCTATGTTTAAATAAAGTTGGGGGCTCAGAAAAAACCATCTTTCGTAAACCGAACAGAAAAACCAAAAAAAGTTTTTATCCCCCTTTATGGTTTTAAAAAAAAAAAAAAAAATTTATAAAAACCCTTTTTTTATTTTAAAAACACAAATTTTACGAGGACAAATTTTTCGGGTAATTAGTAAATTTTTTAAAATTGGGAAATTTTCTTTTGGGTTTTTTTTCATAAAATGATAATTTTATCACTAAGAAGTGAAATTTTTCCCCCCTAGACCCCACGCACCTTTTTTTTGTTTTTAAAACTTGTACAAGGGGTTTTTAGAAAAAATTTAAAAAAATCTTTGGGAAAAATTGAAAATATACATTTTTTGGGATATTTTAAAAACCCCAAGAATGTAAACGTTATTCAAATTTTTAAAGTCAACGTTATTTAATTTTAAAAAAAAAATTTGGGGACCCGGGTTTTTTGGGAA
>NW_026094206.1:0-4819 GCF_024586455.1 Bactrocera neohumeralis | reverse complement strand
TAAAAGGGGAAATCCCAAACGGGGACCAAATTTTGATATTTTAAGTTTACGGGGTTTTATGCTGTATCATTTCGTGAGAGAAAAAAATGGGTTGCCGTTTCCTCCGGGAAAATTTTCCCGAAATTTTTGATTTACACTAATGAAAGTTTTTAAATGGAAAAAAGGGGATTCTCTTGCTTTTGGAAACCCCCTTTTGGGGAAACGGGGGAAAGGGAATTGCATATATTTCCCGGGCCCCCGGTAAAAAAAAAACCCCAAAAAATTTTTTGTAATGGTTGAAATATGTCACACCAAAAACCCTTGTATATTTGAAATGTCACGCAAAAATATAATTGGGGGAACCCTGTTTTAGCTGTCTTTTTACTTTAAAGAAAAATTAGTTGTTAAATTGAAAGAGGAAAAAAATTTTTTTAAATAGTTTTTTAAATTTTAAAAATTTAAAATTTTATAAAGATTTGTTAAAGTTTTTTTTTAAAATGTATTTTGGGTCTTAATTCACAACCAATGCTTTTTGGAAGATTCACAAAAAATTTGATCAAAAAAAACTTTTATAATCACTAGATTTGCAATGGGGCCTCTTTTGGTTTTGTATATTTTAAAAAAAAGGTTTTTGAATCTGAAACCCAAAAGAGAAAAAGGAAACCCCTAAAATGTTTCTAGGGGAAAAATTGAAAAAGGGGGGTTAATCAAGGGGAAAACATATTTGTTTATTAGTTTATTAGAAAAATTTTGTTGAAGTTTGTTTTGGAAATAAAATACTTTTTCGGAAAAACCCAAAATTAAATATGTGTTACTTTTTAAATGAAAATTTCCCGGGGAGAAATTTTTCCCCAAAATACTAACCTTTTGTACTTCCCCTTGTAAAAAAATTAAAAAATTGTACTGTGTATGTTGAATCAAATTTAATTTTTAATGAAAACTTTTTTTTTATCAAAGCTTTTTCTTAAATTTTTAAACATCCCATGGATACTAAAAATCTTTAAAAAACCTTCAATTTCAAAGGGTAATTTTTTTTTTTGGGAATTTTTATTATTAACGGTTTTGGGGTATAGTACAAAATTGGGAAAAATGTTTGTTGGGCCCGGTTTCGCAAAAAAATATTTAGAAAGTTTTTTAAAATTTTTATATTTAAATTTTCTAAGAAAGACAAAGCATTTTCTTTTGGGGTTTGGTTTTTACCCAACTTTTTTAATTATCTTACATTTGTTTGAAATAATTATATGTCATTTTAAACCCATTTCCCTTTAACTATAACAATAGTATATAAAATCTATATTTTTTTTAAAAAAAATTTGTTGAAATTAAGGTTTTTAATAATACTTAAAAAAGGATTTAATAATGAATTTTACAAAAACCCAAATTTGAAAAAAATTTCCCGTTGAAAATTTTCATTTTTTTTTTTATAATTAATCTTTCTAGGGTTTTAAAAAGAAAAAATCCCAGAAACGATGCACCAAATATATATAAAAAAAATATAAAATTTGAAACTGAACCTTTTTTTTTAACTGAATTACCATTATTTCCAAAAAAACCCCAATAAATTTTTTGAGTTTTTTTTTGATGAGGTAGTCAGTAAAAAATTAATATTTTTTACTATCAAAACAAATTATTATTTAAAGGTGGGAAAGTTTTAGCTATCCCCCGGGCCTAAGTGAAAAAATTATTTAGATAAAGAAAAAGAAAATAGTCCACTACACACAGGAAAAAATTAAAAATTTATATCTTTTTTTCTTTTTTTGTTAAAAAAATAAATTTGAATATATTTATATTTTGAAAAAAAAAAATTTTTAAAAAGGGTATATTCCCAGTTTATTGCATAAATTCAAAAACAATGAAAACCTGCCACCATTGTAGTAAAACGGGAAACCCCAATAAATTAAAGTCTAAAAGTATCGGAAGTTAAAGGTTTTTTTTTTTTTTTTTTTTTTAAAAATAATAATTTTTTAAAATTTTTTTATTCAAATTTAAATTTTAAAAATTTTGAAAGCCCGGGGAAACCCTCTGATATAATTTGGAAACTTCATGAAGAAAGAAAAAAATACCGTGAAATTGATTGGGTTGTTTTGGAAGAACCAATTTTTCCATACTTTTCGTTTTTTGATTAAAAAATTTCAAAAAAAGGGTTTTTGTATCTACGCACTGTTCCCGGGGGGCAAAAATACTAAAGAGTATTAAACACAAGTTTTTGGGGGATTTAGCAAAACCGCCACTTACTGATCTGTAATTGTAAAAATATTAAAAAAATTTAGATTTTGTAAGATTTAAAAAGAGCAGCGGGCCAAGCCGCCGCAAGGGTGTTTCCCTATCGCCAAACGAATGGCGAGTTTTCCGCAAGGGGCACATGAGCAAGTGGGGTTTTTTAGAACGTAATTTTTTTTTTCCCGGAGAAGTTTTCGCCTTTGGGAAACAAAGGGGCCAAGGGGGCCGGGGAAAGAACAGGCTCTTTAAAGGGAACCGGGGCCAACCGGGCCCCAAAAAGGGGTGGATCATTAATTTCCCTTTAATTATTTTTGGGGAAATTTAAACGGGGCCCGAAGAGTTGAGTCCAGGGGGACTTTTTCGAAAAAACCCATCCAAAGGGAACCCCAGAAAACGCTTTTTGGGTTTATTTGCAAGTTTCAACCAGCTTGGGGCCAACCGAATTTAAAAAGTTGAATCCCCCAAAGGGTCCCATGGGTTATTTAAAAAAAATCCGCCAACCCCCACTACCCCCAAAAGTAATTGTCAAGATTTTCTGCACGAGGAGTGGCAAAATAATTTCGACAGTTTTTCCAAGCTTGTTTATTTTAAAAAGCCAACCCAAAGTTATTTTTAAAAAAATTCAATTTTTGTTTTAATAAACCATTTTAATTTTCCCTTTAAAGAAAAAAAATAAAATTTAAATTTTTAAAAGTTTTTAAAAATTTTTTTGAGAGTTGCTTGGGTTGGGGACCGTTTTTTTGATTCTTTTTCCCGCCAGGGGTATGTCTCAAATTATAAGGGAGTCTTTTTATGGTTTTGGGGCAGAAAAATTTAAATTTATTTTTTTTGATAACCTTAGTCTTTTTTAAAAATAATTTCTTACTTTAACCTTACTTTCATATTACAATTTTGCTATTTAACCCTGCCCCAATTGGAAAATGGGAAAAATTTTTAAATTTATAAATTTTAAAAAAGAAAAAATTTTCCAGGGGATTTTAAGATATATGTTGTGTTTTTAACCAATTTTCTAAAAATTTGTCAAAATAAAAAGATTAATTGAAACTTTTTTGCAAAAAAATGTATATTAAGGGGTTGCTTAGGGGTTTTTTGATTAAAAGGTTTTTAAAGAGGGGTTAAAACTTTTGGGTTTTCCCAAAAAGATAATGGATAAACAAAAACAAGGGTATTCCAGGCGCATTTTAAAAAAATTCTGTGGATAAAACACAATTTTTAAATTTAAAAACTAAAACCCCGGACTTTTTGCCTTTTGGTAGTCGGGGTTAAATTTACCTCAAAAGGGGAAAATCCCAACGCCAAACCGGGAACCAATGGAAAAGACAAATTTAAAAACAATTGGGTATAATTAGGGGGAAAAAACGTATAATTTAAAAATAAAAAAATCCCTGTTTTTAAAAATAAAAATATTAAAAGTTTGGGGTTTTGGTGCGGACGTTTAAAAAAATTTCCCCCAAATTTTTTTTTAAGAATTAGTTGGAAAAACCCCCCAAAACCCGGACCAGGGTTTTTAAAATTTAATTGGGAAAAATAACCCTCGACCTTAGGTTTCCCAAAAAAACGCGGGACTTTTTTTAAAAGAGGCAAAGATAAGGGTTTGATCATCCTAACGTTTCATTCCCCCAAGGGGTGGGAACTTGTTCCAACCCCCCCGGCATTACCAAAAAGGAAAAAGGCAGCCTTGATACGTTTTTACGAGCTTTTATTTTTTAAAAATTTTAAACATTGCGTTTTCAGGGCCGGGAAGCCTTTGGGAAAATCTTATCTTGGGGAAAGAATTAGTCCACTGACTTTGCAGCTCGAAATGCCCCCTAAAGCCAACCCGATAGGAAAATAAGGGTTTTTTTATTATCTCTGAGATGGGAAAAGCAGGGGACGGGATACAAAACTGGGGTTTATAAAAATTTAAAAGAAACCCATGAAACAAAGACTCATTTTATTTCCCAGGGGTAAAAAAACCCCCGTTTTGTTGGAAGCCCGGGAAACTATAGCCTTTTGGGTTTTAAACCCTCAGATTTTGGTCGTATGGTGTGGTTTTTTGGGGAAGGGGTTTGGGGGGAAGGGAACGACCTTATTGAACTTCAAACCAGGTGGGTTTAATTTTAAACAAGTATTAACAGTTTAATTTAAAAAACTAAGTCAAAGGGGTTACAGGTCAGTATATGGGCCCCCAAAGGGTTTCGTCTAACCGCTCTTTTTGACCTTTTTTTTCCTTATCTTGATATTTTTTTGGGGTTGCTTGGGGTGGGGTCTTCAAATTTTCCAACAGTAATTTATTTGACCCCCCTAAATAAAACTTTAAATTTAGACGTTTTCAAAAAAAAAAAAAAAACCCCCAAAATTTTTCATTTTTTTTTAAACGCAACTAGCCCCGGGGGGATAGAGGGGGGATTGAGGGCTTTCCTGAAAGCCACAGGTGTGAACCAACCTTTTCCCTTTACAAAAAGTTTCAACTAAGCGAAAAACATCAAAAAGGGAAAAAAAAAGGTCATAAAAAAAATGGAACATATACGAACGCCAAACCCCTTTTAGGGGTTTTTATATTTACCTTAGAAAAAATCACCTTTTTGACTTGAATTTTCACCCCCAGACAAAATGCCCAAAAACCCCCAAAAGGGTTTTC
>NW_026094205.1:0-8122 GCF_024586455.1 Bactrocera neohumeralis | reverse complement strand
AAATTTTTTGGTTTTTTTGGCCATAAGGGGGCGAAACTTTTTTCAATTTTTAAAAACGCCTGGTCCCTTTCCCTGCAATTTTTCCGTAAAATTTAGTGTTTCACATTTTTTGTTAGTCCGTTAACGCACTTTTAGTGATTTTCAACATAACCTTTGTATGGGAGGTGGGCGTGGTTATTATCCGATTTCTTCCATTTTTGAACTGTATATCGAAATGCCTGAAGGAAACGACTCTGAGAGTTTGGTTGACATAGCTATAGTAGTTTCCGACATACTACAAAAACTTAGTAGGGGTCGGGCCACGCCCATTTTTTCCAAAAAAAATACGTCTAGATATGCCCCTCCCTAATGCGATCCTTTGTGCCAAATTTTACTTTAATATCTTTATTTATGGCTTAGTTATGACACTTTATAGGTTTTCGGTTTCCGCCATTTTTTGGGCGTGGCAGTGGGCCGATTTTGCCCATCTTCGAACTTAACCTTCTTATGGAGTCAGGAAATACGTGTACCAAGTTTCATCAAGATATCTCAATTTTTACTCAAGTTACAGCTTGCACGGACGGACGGACAGACGGACGGACAGACGGACGGACGGACAGACAGACATCCGGATTTCAACTATACTCGTCACCCTGATCACTGGTAAATATAACCCCATATCTGACTCTTTTAGTTTTAGGACTTACAAACAACCGTTACGTTATAATACTCTCCTTAGCAACTTTGTTGCGGAGTATAAAAATTGTTAAATGTGCATCCTGATAAGTATTTTCTGAAGGAGGATGAGAAAACACCTTTCGCATCATCATGCGTCAGAATAAAGGTAGGGCCACTTTCTACCTCTCCTCTCTAAGAAAGCATCGCCCAGGGACCGCTTTCGCATTTCTTCGCTGTGGCGTTCCTTTTTCCTCGGCTTATACCTTCACGTTCTTCCAGTTGTTTTGAAGAATGAGAAGAATTTGATCAAACTATGCGCCTATTTCGCTCTGGGTGCCGGTTAGCATATGTGTGTATAAGAAACAACTCGCCATGTCTCCTAACCATTTACCGTGAAGAATAAAGGGATGTTAAACTTATTCCAGTGTGAGAGCGCCTCAAAATTAGCGTTTTTTAACATTTTTCATTATGGATGAAAATATCAGCAAGCACTTTGAACGTATGTGTGGAAATATCAGAGAACTTACTTTTGAATGTTTGCATGAAAATATATCGGCGAACACTTTTGAACGTTTGTATGTGGGAAAATATCCTTAAGCACGCACGTCTGTATTTCATCAGAAAACACTTTTGAACTTATGTATGTATATATTTGGGAAAATTATCAGCAAACACTTTTGAACGTATGTATGTGGAAATATCAGAGAACACTTTTGAACGTTTGTATATGAAATTATCAGCGAACACTTTTGAACGTTTGTATATGAAAATATCAGCAAGCACTTTTGCACGTCTGTATTTAAATATCAGAAAACACTTTTGAACGGTTGTATATGAAAATATCAGCGAGCACTTGTATTTAAATATCAGAAAACACTTTTAAACGATTGTATATTAAAATATCAGCAAGCACTTTTGCACGTCTGTGTTTAGGAAAAATAACTTGTAAAAAAGAACGCGTTGTTGTCAGCATTCGCTTCACTCTTGCGGACCGCCGGAGAATGTGTTGTCGCTACGAACGGGAGACGAAAAAAAAAGGGCCGTCGCTAGCTACTGCTGATCTTTTTAAGGGCTGCTGAGTGGCGAATACGCTGTATAACGGCATAACGGTATGATGTTGTCATGTGTTTTGTCTTCATGTGTGATGTATTCGTGTGTGGTCTTCATGTGTGGATCGTGTTGGTGTCGTGAATTATCGTTCAAGGACGTGTGTTGAGGGGGGCGCTAACTCATTTAGCCATCCCGGCCCCCTAGGCGAATATTAGCTTAGCAGTCGCTGTAGTTGCTGCAGCGTTGCAACAACACTGCTGAGGCCAGTGGAGCGGTGGTGTGACGACCGAGGCTGTCGACGCCGTGATGATGCCTCATTTCGCCTCGATATGATTGGAGGAGGGGCTATGAGCCTTCTTTGCCGACCCGGACGGCTGGGCTGCTGCGATCTGCCCGCGGAGCGTTGGCGCATGGCGGCCCGTTTTGGGGGGCGATGCAGCATAGTGTGGTGGTTGCACAATTGGCATAGGGTGGCTGACGTACACTCCTGCGTGTTGTGTGCCGTCGCCAAACAATGCAGGCAGTGTCCGTGAGCCAGAGCAACCTTCTGGCGTTGTAAGGGCTGCATGCCACGGAAAATGCTGCAATGCTGTAGCCGATGAGAGCGCCGACACATGGGACATCGGCTGCGCGGAGGCTCCGCTGCTGTTGCTGAGGAGGGTGGTAGTGGTCGCGTGCCACTGGAGGAGGAGCGGTTGCCGGAGGCCTTGCCGCTGGGCTTCGTGGCGCTGAAGCTGCCCCAGGGCGTGGCACAGTAATGGTGGACCTCACTGTTGGCGTTGGCACGCTGGGAATATCCACATCCATATTGATCTATATAGAGAAGTTATTATAATTACAAATTTGTTGCATGCAAATTTATATGACGATTGTGCCACGGTATGTGGCAAGAATGGGTCGTCATGTAGATCGACCATTGCGGTTAGAGTCGTTAGTACTTTCGATTAGATTTTTTATTTGCGGGTTCATCGATTAATTATTTGGTTTTAATTTTGTTTGCGGGATTATCGGCGGTTTTTTCATCATATGCGATTTCGTTACTATATGGCAGAAAGCATAGTTTCACTAGCGGTCTTGTTAACATACCGCTTTGAGTGCGGAGATCAACAACTCGCACATGACCGTCAGAACCGTAGTGTAGTTTTTCTATGCGGCCAAGCCGCCATTCGGTAGGGGGTAGACAGTCCTCATGGATGATGACACAATCTCCCAGCTTTGGCGCCTTTTCTGGACTCTTCCACCGGTACCTTTTATGGAGGTCATTTAAGTATTCTTCCTTCCATCGGCGGCTGAAATCGTGATGGAGAATTTTTATTCTCTCCCATTGATTTAATAAGGATAGCGACCCCACGCCTCAGGTATGGCCAGAATGGGTGCTCCTTTGAGAAAATGCCCTGGTGTCAGGGCTGTGAAGTCAGAGGGATCTTGCTAGAGGGTTGTGAGTGGCCGTGAATTGAGAACGGCTTCAATTCGCACTAACAGTGTGGTGAACTGTTCATAATTAAATTTGTAGTTTCCAGCTACTTTTTTGAAATGGGATTTAAAGCTTTTTACTGCTGATTCCCATAAACCACCCATATGAGGAGCGCTTGGGGGGATAAATTGCCAGTTAATACCTTGGGGAGCATACCTTTGTCCAATTTCTGGTGAGACTTGTTTAATAAAATCCACAAACTCCTTTTCAGTTGCTCTTTGGGCTCCAATGAATGTTTTACCATTATCGCTCATCAGTTTTGATGGGAAGCCGCGTCGTTCGACGAAGCGAGCGAATGCCGCGAGAAAAGCCTCCTTTGTCAGATTCGTACACAGCTCGAGGTGCACTGCTTTTGTCGTAAAACAGACAAAGACAGCCACATAGCCTTTCATGAGAGTGGGGGATCTTAGCATGGAAGCCTTTATTTGAAAAGGCCCAGCAAAATCGACACCTGTAACGGTGAAAGGCAGAGCGAAGTTACAACGTTCCGGTGGAAGTGCTGCCATAATCTGTGTTCGCAACTTCTGCTTGTGCATAGTGCAGATCCTGCACATGAAAATGCATTTCTTTATTTGGGGCTTAAGACGGGGAATATAGAACTCTTGACGGACTATATGCTGCATTAGGCGATGTTCAGCGTGAAGCATGAGTAAGTGGATATAATTGAGGAGTAATGTGGCAAAGTTGGGATATCTGCTGCTATAATTAAGAGGGTGGCGTTCGTTGTACGTCAGGCTTGGTTAGCAAGCCTACCATTCGCACGAAGCAGACCTTTCGTGTCCAAGAATGGGTTAAGAACCAAGATTGAACTCCTTTTATCAATGGGTTTCGATTCTCTTAATAGTGAGATATCCCGGCTGAAGTAGCGCATTTGAGTGGATGCGATTAGTGCGACCTTTGCCTTTTGGAGTTCAAGGTGCGGCAATGTATCGCATTGGTTAGGTTCTGGGTGAATTCCCTTAATTTTATTTTTGAGTCGCTCTACGAACTTTAGCATGTAGGCGATAAGTGCACGAGGGAACGATGAAAATCGCTCAAGGATGTCATTATCATCCAATGTTGCGTGAAAGCAGTTGATTTTTCGACTTTCTGGGGCAATTATATTGTGCATGGGCGATTTTGGCCAAGAATCGGGAGATTCTGTCAACCATCGGGGGCCATTCCACCAGAGGGTTGTGGTGCAAGGTGCAGCGGCAATCGGCAGGATTGTCAGCACTGGCTACGTGTCGCCAAGTGGCTGACCCCACTAGGTCAAGTATTTGCGACGTACGATTAGAAATGTACGTTTTCCATGCATGTGGTGGTTTTTCCAACCAAGCTAGAACTATTTCAGAATCGGACCAGAGATGCAATCTGCATTTATTCATGTTTAAGTGGGTCTGCGCCTTAGCGTTTTTAGAGGAAACCAATTTTGTGGTCGCGTTATCCTTTGTGTAGTAGGATGCCTTCTCAGAGGCGTCACAGAAGCCGTTTATTGACTTTGTGTGTTCAATAGTTTACCCACCGTGGGATTTGTATCTGTGAGATATCGTTTAGGAAAATTAGTGTCCAACAAATTTTCTATAGGTGTGTCCTTAAACATATTGCTCCGCCGTTATCTTTTCAACGGGAAACCCTGCTGTATTGAGCGCTTGTGTCACTTGTGTTAGTGACTCGTGGTTGCCCGTGAAAGATTGGCGGCTTCCTGACAGAATGTCGTCTACATACGTTTGCGTTTTTAACACCTGCTGCCAGAGGAAATTCTGACTTGGGAGGTTCTCTGCCACCCGTGCAGTGTTCGAATGGCTGGAGCATGGAGTACACAGTTCACGCCAAAGGTAACTGTTTTTAACTTAAAGTCGCGATGGGACTAGTAAGATTTTCTGGTACACCTGTTGAAAATCTTGATCGTCTTTATGCAATGACTATTTGTCTACAAGATCTTCTCGACGTCCCCGTTGATTAACTTAAACGGAGGGATTTTTATTTTAAAAATAATTTTAAAATTTGCGTCCTTTTGTCCGTAATATCTTTGGGAATTTGAAATAGGGATTTTTGGTTGAAACAAAACCCCTTTACTTTGTGGTTTTTTTTTGGCTTTTTTGAGTGGGCAGGGAAAAAAAGTATTTATTTTAGATTTTTTCGGTGTTTCCATTGGTTAAATGGAGGTTTTTTCGCCTTTTTTAAATTTTTTTACGCCTTTTTTTGTGGTTTTTTTTCCCTACTTAAAAAAATTTTGATAGAGAGGTGGGGGAATGACCTAAGGCGAGTGTGCGGGGAAATTCTGGTTTTTGTGGTAGTCATGAGTAAATATTTATCGAGTAGTTTTTTTGTAAAAACTCACAATACGATCTTCAGGGGTTTGGATAGGGGAGTTTTTCTAATCCCAAAAATTTTTTCAATTTTGAATTTTTTAGATTTTTCCAATTTAGTTGTCAATTTTGTTCCGTTCCCAAAATCCGAAAAAGGTATTTTCGCCCGGTTTTGTAAATTTTTCAATATTTTGGATATTGGGAGTCGCGCCTAATAGAAAATTATTTGAGGGGGGGTTAGGGGGGCTGCTAATTAAGGGTGAAACCTTGAATTTTGTATTTATATGATATTGGCTTTTTGTTAATTGCGGAAGACAAATTTTTGTATGCGTTTGTTGGGGGAAAAAAGGGGGGGTAAGGGGGAAATTTTTTGATTTTTGAACAATTTTCCCGCCATTCCGTATTTAAAATTCAATTTTTTTGGAAGTAGCCTTTTTGTGCCCAGAGCAATAAAGATCGTTGTGATCCTTCTATTGGGGTTTGAGTTTAAACAGTTCCCCTGGGTTTTTCGAGGGAGACGACTGGTGGGTAGAAATTTATGTTGTTTTCCATGAGTTTTTTGGGTTTTTAAGTTTGAGCAGCATGGGCTTGTTTTTTAATTTTTTTTGAACAAACCGTTCCCCTTTTTTTTTTGGTTTTGGGTGATAAAAAATTGGAATGTGAACGAATAGCGTTTATGGCAATAAACGCAATTAAATTTGCTTTCACAATTTTAAGATGTGTCAGGGTAAGCAGTTTTGTAAAGTTTTTTGACTTTAAAATTTTTCGGGCAATTTTTTTAATTTTTTAAATTTTCGCAAGATTTTTTATCCCCCTTCAAATTTGATGACGTTTGTTTTTATTGTTCAGATGTGAAGTTTGATTTTTGAAGAAACTTCTATTTGAATTTTTGTTGATTTGGGGTTTTGAAGCTTTAATAAAGGGCATGGGGGAAAAATTTGGAATTTTTAAAATTTTTGGGTTTCATACTGGGGTTTTGAAAATTTTTTTTTTCTCGGGGATTTTTTTTGTAAAAATTGTTCCCCTACAATAACATTTTTCTGATAACCCCTATTTTAAGAATTGTCCCAATTGCGGGGGTTTTTTGGCAAAAAGAAAACAGTTGGAAACAGTGGAAAGTTTCAAAATTTTCACCCCTTTTTAATTTTGGGCAAGTTCATAATATCGTTTTTGTTATCTACCAGTATTCCTTGTTTTCAAATTTTTATTCAAAGTTCCCGCCAAATGGAAATTGTCGTCATTTAATGCGAACTTTTTCGATGAGCCGCATTTTGTTTTTTATCTAGGTGATACAACTTTTTAGCATTTTTTTGGATGGTTTATGTAAAAGCCGTAAATGTCCCGAAGGAGGCCATTGTTCATAAAAACATGGAAAAATTTTTGTCCAAGCGGGGACCCAGGGGGATCCCCAATTGCCCCTTTTATTTTTTTTTGCGTCTTTTTCCCGAGGGGGAGTAGTAACTGCTTTAATTAATTTTAGCTGACTTTTCGTGTCTTCATACTGGTCTAAGCAGTTTTCAAAATTTTGGGAAGCAGAAAATTTAAAATTTTCTGGGAGATCTGAAACGTCAGTATCTACAATTTTATATGCAGCCCGGGGAGGTCCAAAATTTTTAAATTTTTTGGCTTTTTTTTTTAGGGATTCAAATTTTTTTCGGCGAAGAAGAAATCGATTGAATATTTTATTAAAAATCACTTTTCGAAATGAATTTAGAGTAATAGTTTTCCCCTTTTTGTTTCGAATTCTTCAGCGGGAGTTCTGCAGGTGTAAGGATTTTTTCTCGAAAAAATTTTGGGACTTTTTGTAATGACTTGGTTTGAGTCTTTTGAAAGCTCAAAAAAAAAAAAAAAAATTTTTCGAATTAAAAACAAAAAATTTTAATTTTAAAAACCCCAAAAGGTATTTTTTTTAATAATGTCCAAAAAAACTCTTTGAAAGAAAGGTTTAAAAAAAAATCGAAAAACCCGAATTTTTTTTTTTTTTTTTTTTTTGAAATTATTGAAAAATTTTTTAAAAATTTTCCGTTGGTTTTCTATGAAAGTTGGGACGAAAACCCTTTTATGAAAATAAGATTTTGAATTAAATTAATAAAAAAAAAAAACGTTTTTTAATCGCTGTATTTATGTATCCGAAAACTTTTTGAAATGGTTGTTTTCCGGTAAAATTTTAAATTTTTCGTTTTTATTTTCCAAATTATTTTTCATTACCGAAAAAAATTTTTTTTAAAAATGTTTAAGTTTTATTTGGGGAATTAAATTTTTTTTTTTTTTTTTTGGGGGTTTGGTTTTTAAAAAAAAACAAAAAGTTTAACGGGTTTTTTTTAAAAGGCCCAAAAAAATGAATTTATTAAAAATACATGCAAAATATACGTTCAAATAAGAAAAGAAACATTAAAAGGAATCGATACGACTCACTTTATTTTCTCCAGGGGTTTTTGGGGGGGAATGTTGGTAGGGGTGGGCTTTTGCTTCCCGGTTTTTTCTTCCTGTAAGTGTTTGCTGGGCGTTTGATGTGGTTGTTGTTATTTTTTTTTTTTTTTGGTTGCCCCCGCTTTTCCTTTTTGGTTTAACCAAAATTTGGGGAAGTATTTTTTTTGTTTCGCCAAAACCCCTTTAATATATTTTGGTTTAAGCCCTTAAGTAATTTAAA
>NW_026094204.1:0-5403 GCF_024586455.1 Bactrocera neohumeralis | reverse complement strand
AGATCAAGTGTCTAGGAGTTGTAGCGTGAACGAATTGAATAATTCGATATGGTTTGGCGGTCCACAGTTCCTCCTAGAAGAACCTGCATTATGGCCAATTAATAACCACTTCAAGCTCTCACCAGAAGACGAATCATTAGAGAAGAAAAAAAATACATTTACATTAATTTCGACTACTGAGAAAAATTCAATATTGGACCTTATTGAAAAATTCTCTTCTCATAAAAAATTGCTTCGTGTGGTCGCATACATATTACGATAGATCAGACGGCAACCAATCTTCCATGGGACGGGATCGGACTTCAGAAGAGATAAACTTGAGTTTTCTAAAAATTGCACAGGTGGTCCAGCATTCAGAATTTTCGGATGTCATTCAAAAATTTCATAAAGGTACCACCCTAACCGCAAACTTGCAAAAACTTAACCCGTTTCTGCACGAGTACTCGGCTATGTCGCTTTCGTTCAAATTAATCCGCGTAGGATGTCGCCTATTAAATGCACCTCTCCCATACGATGCCAAATTTCCGCTTTTACTAAATAAAAATTTGGAATTTTTTATAACATATTTACGGTTCCTGCACATTCGAAATCACCACGCTGGCAAAGCGTTGTTTGCGCTTCTTCGAGAATGCATATGGCTAATTAATGCCCGAGAAGTTTGCAGTAGAACCGTAAGAAACTGCATACACTGCTTTCATTAGAAGCCGAAGTTGCAAAACCTTATAATGGGAAATTTGTCAGTCGAAAGACTTCGAGCACTACGGCCCTTTCTTATATGTGGCGTAGATTTTTGTGGTCCGATAAACACAACCTTGAAAATACGCGGTCGGTTTTCGTTTGCTTCACTTCAAAATCAGTACATTTAAAATAAGTTTCAGACCTATTTTTTAATTCATTTATTTTCGCCCTAAAAAAGTTCACGCAATTGAGGAAAGTTCTCTGATCGCCATTCACTTGGGAGTGGCCAGAAACAATTCTTTTGCACATGGCTCAAGCAGCTCACTACTTCCGGTCTCTGACCAAGTATCCTCTGGGTAGCCTAAGAACATCCGTTCGAAGGCGAGCTAATGTGAGAAGGCGAAACATCCGCTACATAGGGTTGTGCGCTGGGTTTGGGACCCTCCACGTAAAAATCAGTACCAATGAAAAAGAAAAAGCAGCCTCGGATGAGAGGCCCCCATGCACCTGGAATGTCCGGACCCTTAATTGGAAAGGTGCTGCTGCCCAGCTGGTTGATGTCCTCGCAAAAATAAAGGCTGACATCACCGCCGTCCAAGAAATGCGATGGACGGGACAAGGACGGAGACGAGTAGGTCCTTGTGACATTTACTACAGTGGCCATATAAAGGAACGCAAGTTTGGTGTTGGATTCGTGGTGGGAGAGAGACTCCGTCGCCGAGTACTATCATTCACTCCGGTGAATGAACGTCTAGCCACAATCCGCATCAAAGCGAGGTTCTTCAACATATCGCTGATTTGCGCCCACGCCCCGACGGAACAGAAGGACGATGTGACAAAAGATGTCTCAAAATCGTGCTTGGCGACTTCAACGCCAGGGTGGGTAAAGAAGGTATCTTTGGCACTACGGTCGGTACATTCAGCCTCCACGACGAAACATCCCCAAATGGGTTGAGGCCGATCGACTTCGCCGGGGCCCGAAATATGGTTTTCTGTAGTACTATATAAATACTATAAAGATTCACCAAGCTACCTGGCTGTCTCCGGGTCGAAAGATTACCAACCAGATCGATCATGTTGTGATAGACGGAAGACACGTCTTCAGTGTTTTAGATGTGCGTGCGCTCCGAGGTCCTTACATCGACTCGGACCACTATCTTGTTGCAGCCCAGATTCGCACCCGCCTCTGTGCAGCAAAAAACGCACGCCAACAAACACAAGGAAGGTTCGACATCGAGAAGCTGCAATCACAACAGACAGCCGAACGATTTTCTACTCGGCTTGCACTTCTGCTTTCTGACAGCTGCAACCGAAACCATTGGTTTTCGGAAAGTGCAAAAGAACAGCTGGTACGACGAGGAGTGCCGTGTCGCAGCGGAGAGAAAACAGGCTGCCTACCTCGCAACGTTACGATCGACCACTACAAGTGCGGGATGGGATAGATACCGAGAGTTGAAGAGGGAAGTGAGACGCATTTGCTGACAGAAAGAGAAAGAGGCTGAAGTGCGTGAGTACGAAAAGCTTGACAAACTGGCCAACAAGGGTAATGTTCGAAAATTCTAAGAAAAAATGCGGCGGCTAACTGAAGGTTTCATGCTCTTGTAGAACCCCCAAAGGTGATCTGGTCACTGATGCCCAGACCATACTTAAATTATGGAGGGAACACTTCTCCAGCCTGCTGAGTGGCAGTGAACGCACAACACAAGGAGAAGGAGAACCCGATTCCCCAATCGATGACGATGGAGCAGGTGTTCCATTGCCCGACCATGAAGAAGTTCGAATAGCAATTGCCCGCCTCAAGAACAACAAAGCGGCAGGGACTGACGGATTACCGGCCGAGCTAGTCAAACACGCCGGCGAAGAACTGATAAGGAGCATGCATCAGCTTCTTTGTAAAATATGGTCGGACGAAAGCATGCCCAATGAGTGGAATTTAAGTGTGCTATGCCCAATCCATAAAAAAAGAGACCCCACAATCTGGGCCAACTAGCGTGGGATTAGCCTCCTCAACATCGCATATAAGGTTCTATCGAGCGTATTGTGTGAAAGATTAAAGCCCACCGTCAACAAACTGATTGGACCTTATCAGTGTGGCTTTAGACCTGGCAAATCAATTGTATTCACCATGCGCCAAATTTTGGGAAAGAACTGTGAAAGGAGAATCGACACACACCACCTCTTCGTCGATTTCAAAGCTGCTTTCGACAGCACGAAAAGGAGCTGCCTTTATGCCGCGATGTCTGAATTTGGTATCCCTGCAAAACTAATACGGCTGTGTAAACTGACATTGAGTAACACCAAAAGCTCCGTCAGGTTCGGGAAGGACCTCTCCGAGCCGTTTGATACCAAACGAGATTTCAGACAAGGCGACTCCCTAAGGTGTGACTTCTTCAATTTGCTGCTGGAGAAAATAATTCGAGCTGCAGAGCTTAATGGAGCAGGTGCAATCTTTTATAAGAGTGTACAGCTGCTGGCGTATACTGATGATATTGAAAGCAGAACTAGGCTTTCTCAAGACTGGACAAAGAAGCAAAGCAAATGGGTCTGGAAGTGAACGAGGGCAAGACGAAATATCTCCTGTCATCAAAGAAACAATCGTCGCACTCGCGACTTGGCTCTCACGTCACTGTTGACAGTCAAAACTTTGAAGTTGTAGACAATTTCGTCTATCTTGGAACCAGCGTAAATACCACCTACAATGTCAGCCTGAAAATCCAACGCAGGATAACTCTTGCCAACAGGTGCTACTTCGGGCTGAGTAAGCAATTGAGAAGCAAAGTATATCTCTCGACGAAAAAAACCAAACTCTATAAGTCACTCATAATTCCCGTCCTTCTATATGGTGCAGAGGCCTGGACGATGACAACAACTGATGAGTCGACGTTGCGAGTTTTCGAGAGAAAAGCTTTGCGGAAGATTTACGGTACTTTGCGCGTTGGCCACGTAGATTATCGCATTCGATGAAACGATGAGCTGTATGAGAAATATGACGACATTGACATAGTTCAGCGAATTAAAAGACAGCGACTACGCTGGCTAGGTCATATTGTCCGAATGGACGAAAACACTCCAGCTCTGAAAGTAAGCGCTGTTGTTAAGTCGGTTATAATCGCGTAAGCGGTGTCTACGCCAGTAAAGAAGAAGATTCCTACTGGGAAAACCACGTTAAAAAAATCGCCGTGTACACTACCTCAGAGGTGGTGCGGATATGTGTGCATATAGTCGAAAATCGACTAGCCTGCGGCCTAAAGTCACGATATCTCGAAAGCGAATCTTTGTTGAGGAAAAAGTGTTGAGATCTTTTTTTGTAGACAATGCATTTTTCGGTAGCTCTCATCGCTTCAGAGATATACGCAAAAAACGCAAATTTGTCACCTTAGACCTCGAATAAAAAACAACGCACAAGTGGGATCGATGGGGACTTTTGACGTGTCTTTTGTAATGACGGATCCAAGGCCTGCACAAAAATCCAGCTTGTTGGAAATTAATGCAAACTGGAATGTCTATTTTGACTGGACGATTTCTTTGTCACTGTGCATCGACTACCAGATTTATGCGTTTCAAAACATTATGCAATGTAACAAATATGTAGAATAAAAAGCTGTTATAATCTTTGACTGCTTGCTTATTTTTTATACTATTGCAACCTGTTGCTATAGAGTACAATAGTTTTGTTCACCTAACGGTTGTAAGTATCACCTATAACTAAGCGAGATAGATCAGACAGAGAATGTAAAAACATAGAGAAGGTGCAGGTTCGATATCGAACATTTGTTAGAATTGAAGTACGGAATTCACCTCACAACCAGAGAATTCACTCTGTGAAATGTTAACATTTTTAACAGTTCGCTCACATACTTAACCAGAGAATATGAAGAGAAATAAATATATGTATTTACGGCATATGATGACATAGCATGTATGCCCAACCAGAGAATATGAAGAAAAATAAGGTCTTTTATGTTCCATTTTTAACAGCGAAAAAAGTGTACAAATGCAACTCTCTCACACAGAGAGCATAAAGACATTTCTTGTTCTCTGTCTCACATACCCATGAATATGAAGAGACATAAATATATGTATGCATCAGAGAACTGCAACGAGTAATAAATTTTTGTTTATACTTAAGTACTGATCCGTTAGTCTGTCTGATTATGTCAGTTCAGTTCATGTACATGAAGCGCACTGTTTGTCTTCAAATCAGCGATAGAGAACAACTTTGAATCAGTAGCGATCAGCTTATACCTGATTTGTTTATGAACGTTCGTATCAGCAGAAAATACCCGAAGTGATGCAAACTCATGCTTCAATGTTTGAAATGATCGACAGAGTTTGGTTTGGATATCATCCCCTTAACACTGATTTACTAGTGCACTTTTTGTTCTATTCAAATACATCTGTTTGTATGTATATATGTACATATGTTATATATATAATGGACATTCCATCGAGTACATACATACAACAAATGCATTTATATATGTATGTACGTTCCCGGTGGAATTTCCATTGTTTACACTTCGAAAATTTGTAACATGCGCTTATTTTCAAAGCTGATACATTTTTTGCCACACATGATTGAAATCAGTCTAGCATAAAATTGTTGTTGTTTTCTGTATTCATAGATTACCCATAGATTTACACGTAGATTTACTTATAGTTTACCCAAAGTTTCACTTCAATTCAAACAATTGTCGCAACGCTATGAACTGACATGATACGATT
>NW_026094203.1:0-4864 GCF_024586455.1 Bactrocera neohumeralis | reverse complement strand
AAATTTTTGATTGTGCCCATAAACATAGGGGGTAATTTTATTCTTGGGCTGTTTCCAATAATGGATTGGAAACCCTTAAAAAAAAAGAAATATGATAGTACCGTGTGCTGGCGGAAATTCATCTAAAATGGTAATTCCACCAGAACAATAATCATAAGTATACCTCTAGCAAAACTTGGTTGCGAAGAACAGAGTTTATGCTTTTAGATTAACCGGCAATTACCGATCTTAACCCTATTTAGAACTTATGATGGAATTTTAATAAAAAATTGCTTTTAATAAAAATTAATAACAATTGAACGCTCAAAATTTTACTCTTATTTCGTTTATTATTATTATTTTTTTATTTGAAATTAAACAAACCAAAGTCGATGGTGCTTTAGTCTTGTACAATACCGTATATGTATAGCTGAGTCCGGTTAGCCATGTCCGTCAGTATATACGCAACTATGTAGTACAATATTCATCGTGAAATTTGGTATGTGTAGTTCAGCATCATTTGCAATGCACGACTCGTCCTATATTTTATTAAATTATCAATATTTTATTATTTTTCAAATTACAAACGATTATTTATTCTCAAACTAGAGACCCGTCCAGCTTACTGCGGCTGACACATACATAGACAATACTACTACTACATCTATATGATTTATATTAGTTAGATTATATCTATTAGTTAATGAAATATAGCATCTTTGTGAAGCAACTTTGTGTTAGCTTACTAAAAAATGGATCATAAAACATTTCGTGTATTAATAAAGCATTGCTTTTTGCTGGGGAAAATTCTGTTGAATTTAGGCTCAGCACCAGAGAAATCAACCGTTGAAAAGAGATTTGGGGCGAAATGAGCACCATGAACAATGACGCACAAAGAGGCGAAAACTCTGTGTTGCAAAAGGGGTGCCGCAGTTCATAATCCAACAAAAATAAGGAATAGCTGAAACAGCTGGTTGATGTTCTCGTGAAAACAAAGGAAACATCACCGCCGTCCAAGAAATGCGATGGAGAGGACAAGGACAGAGACGAGTAGGTCCATGTGACATTTACTACAGTGGCCATATAAAGGAGCGCAAGTTTGGTGTTGAATTCGTGGTGGGAGAGAGACTCCGTCGCCGAGTATTATCATTCACTCCGGTGAATGAACGTCTAGTCACAATCCGCATCAAGGCGAGGAGCTCTTTAAAATATCACTGATTTGCGCCCACGCTCGGACGGAAGAGAAAGGACGATGTGACCAAAGATGCCTTCTATGAGCGCTTGAAGCGCACCTATGAGAGGTGCCCCCGCCACGATGTCAAATCGTGCTTGGCGACTTTAACGCCAGGGTGGACAAAGAAGGTATCTTTGGCACTACGGTCGGTAAATTCAGCCTCCACGAGGAAAAATCCCCAAATGGATTGAGGCTGATTGACTTCGCCGATACTTAGAAAATAATCTATATCAAATTTGGTGAAGATAAATTTTCAAATGTGAAAGTTTTCCATACAAGAACTTGATTCCGATCGTTCAGTTTATATGGCAGCTATATGTTATAGTGCTCCGATATCGGCAGTTCCGACAATTGAGCAGCTTCTTGAAGAGAAAATGATGTTTGCAAAATTTCAAAACGATATCTTAAAAACTGAGGGACTAGTTCATATATATACAGACAGACGGACGGACATGGCTAAATCGACTTAGCTCAACATACTGATCATTTACATTTATATGATCATGTATATACTTTATAGGGTCTCTGACGATTCCTTCTGGGTGTTACAAAACTTCGTGACAAACTTTAGTATACCCTGTTCAGGGAATAAAAAACCCTAAAATGTATTTAGAAAAAGTTCAGAATGAATAATTTAATATGTAAAGAATGGCAAAGTTCCATTATAGCCGAACATTTTACACTCTAAAGCAATTTACAAGGATCAAAGCAGAGGAAATACTTTTAGGTGTTACAACACTTATATTAACAAGTAAGGAAGGTTAGAAAGAGTACGACGCAAAGGATCAATGGACACCACGGAGTTGGATCGGCCATAATAATTTGTAGTGCACATGTATTATAATTTTTTTTTGTTTGTTTAAAAAAGATTAAGAACAAAAACAGTATAATTATTGAAAAAAATCGACTTTCTCCTCACGGATATGTGATCTCTCCGCAAATTAACTCGGGTGGGTGACGTAAATTGTATACATATGCCAAAAACAGTTTCCTTACAAATTTCAATATTTAAACCAATATTTTCATTAGTCTATATGGCACAATTCCATTTCTTTTTCGCCGGGAGCTGAAGGTAACGTTGGAAAGCGAAAGTCCTCTTGAATAAAAAATATAGATTATAGGTAAAGCAAACGCTTAGTTTACGATATTTGATTTTAAAGTTTAGAAATTCCAAAGTTCGAACAATTTCAACCCGCTATTTTACTACATTTAACACATTTTTCACTTCAAATTCATTTAAATAAACTAAACATTTAAACAAATTTACAATTTTTGCTGGTTTTATATGTAAAAATCTATATTTTAAAAATTATTTTTTGCACTCGTAAGGACCATCATTAATGTGCTAATAATTATGGAGAAATGGAGCGCTGCCATATCATAATAAGCAATTTTAGCTCTAATAAAAAGTGTAAATTATATTTCAAATTAAAATGAGTATAAACAATCTTTCCATGCCTCTGGATATCTTCTTATTTAAATTTATTAAACAAATAAGTAATATTAACTACATTTTATAATATTATCATAAGCTTAACTTATTTTGTTTATTAAATATAAATCGCGCGTTGTTGAAAATCCTTTATATTTGGTGTTTGGTTGTGGCAACGCTCGTTTTCTTGATAATTGTAAACAATCTAACCTCTTCAATGAAAAGTGTGGTAAGTTATTTTTTAAATTAATAAATAACAAAATAAAAGTGAAATGTGAACTTATTTCAAAGTTTAGATTGTATATTTAAATATACAAAATCAAAAAAAAATTAGTGAAATATTGAAAATACTTTGTGTTATTAATACATTTTTGAATTTTTAATCCGGGATATTTTTAAAAATATAAGTGTTACCAACTTTATTTTTTGCGAATTCCTCCTTTGGAGAAGCACATACCCATTTCTAACGAAAGTCGTTCTTTTACCCGACCGCTAAATTTAAAATTAGAATTAGATTCGATGAGAAAACTAATTTTTGTAGACTAGACCTTAATTCCCTTATGGTTGCAAAATAACCGATACAATTAGGAAGTGCTTTAATACCGTTTCCACGACGGTCACGTCAGGGAACCGGAACGAGCCAGAATTATTAGTCGGCCAAGGACTGTCAACTCGCCAGAGGTCTGCCGCTACAACAACAAGTGCTTGCATATTAATATAACCAAAAAAATTTATTTGGAAATCAAACATCTTTAAAATTGTCAAGAATCTAGGTGTTATTTTTTTAAATATCAAAGCTGTTTAGCAAACCCACTATTAATCTAATTTTTATGATAGGAACTGTTACTTCACGAATAAAAATGTTTTTGATCATAAAAAAAAACGCCAATGAGTAACTTTAAATTGCTTTTACTCACCAGGAAATATATCAATTCACTTATTAAAAATCTTGAATCAATTTAAAAGAATTGTACACTTTTCGAATAAGTACTGATAATTTCTTCACTACGACTTCAACGGTTAAATATAAAATGGTCGAATGTTCGAAATTACATTTTTCTTAAAAAAGCTTCTAAAACTGCTTTTCGCACATATTGTTCACGGTTGCCATTCCCTCAAATATTTACATGATATAAAATTATCTTTAATCCTATATTAATTATAATCTTTACATATTTTGAAAAGGTCATATTTAAGAGCTATTCGTCATCATTTCGAGCATAAAATAATAAACGAGTGATTTAATGGGAATGTGGAGTTATTTTAAATGAATGTATAGGAACGTAACAATTGATACTTAAAAACGTTTAAAAACACATTTGCAAAATCTTTATTTACTCATATTTTATCGACCATGGTATCCCGTAATTTCGAATTGTAAGGATGCCACACGTTTCATTAATTAGTTTGAAAAATTAAAGTTTCGATTGCATTCATCCGCTATACATCGTCACGTTAATTCATGGAATTCAGATTATTATACACACGACACATAGATGGCGGCAAGCGACAAGCAGTATCTGTCAAAATTAAATCACAGAGAACGTTTATAATAGACAGAGAACGTTTATAATAGAGAAGGTTCACGCAGAGAACATAAAAGCAGAAAACTAAAAACATAGAAGGCAGAGAACATAAAAGTATAGAGAAGGTGCAGGTTCGACTGCGAACATTTGATAGATTCAGGTGAAGGAAATTCGCCGCATTTGTTAACTTTATTGTAGGTCGAATTCGCCTCGCAATTTTAACATTTTTACAATTCTCTCACATATTCTAACCGAGAATATGAAGAGACAGAAATATATGTATTTACGGCATATGATGACAAGGCATATATGCCGAAGCATAGAAAATGAAGAGATAGAAATACACTCACAACGAAGAATTTCGTTTTGCTTTTCGTTTATATTTTTATTCCATTTTGATGTGTTGAACACATAGAGAAAGGATAGACTTCAGGTGAGTCTCTCAAATATTAAAAATACACGTTCTTAAAGCGGGCACAGTTATGTGAGTCGTGCAGCTGTCTACCTTTAACGTGTCCATAAGAAAGGAATGTGTTTTACGATAAGATGTCGCTTGGGTGTGTCGCGCTCAATGTGATGATAGAAAATCAAAGAGACAAATGTTAACAAAAGAGACAGACGCCAATTTGTCAAAAAAAATACAATTTTAGGGGAAAGATTTAGCCAGTGCACACTACAAACTGTGTCCAAAAT
>NW_026094202.1:2500-4002 GCF_024586455.1 Bactrocera neohumeralis | reverse complement strand
TTTTAAAAAAATTTTTTTTTGGGGAAAAAATTTTTTTTTTTTTTTAAAAAATTTTTGGGGAAACCTTTTTTTAAAAAAAAATTTTTTTTTTTTTTTTTAAAAAAACCCCCCTTCCTTTTTTTTTTTAAAAAAAATTTTTTTTTTTTTAAAAAAAAATTTTTTTAAAATTTTTTTTTTTTTAAAAAAAAAATTTTTAAAAAGGGGTTTTTTTGGGGTTTCCCAATTTTAAATTCCAAAACCCCCTTTTTTTTTTTTTTTTTAAAAAATTTAAAATTTAAAATTTTTAAATTTTTTAAAAATTTTTTTTCCCTTTTTAAATTTAAAAAATTTTTTTTTTTGTTTAAAAAAATTTTTTAAAAATTTTTGGTTTTTTTTTTTTTTTTTTTTTGGGGGGGGGTTTTTTTTTTAAAAATTTTTTTTTTTCCCCAAAATTTTTAAAAGGGTTTAAAAAAAAAATTTTAAAATTTTTTTTAAAAAAAAAATTTTTTTTTTTTAAATTTTTAAAAAAATTTTTTTTTTTTTTAAAAAAAAAAAAAAAATTTTTTTTTTAAAAAAATTTTAAATTTTTAAAAATTTTTTGGGTTTTTTTTTTTTTAAAAATTTTTTTTTTTTTTAAAATTTTTTTTTTTATTTTTAAAAACCAATTTTTTTTTCCTTTTAAAAAGTTTTTTTAAAAAAAAATTTTTATAAAAATTTATTTTTTGGGTTTTTTAAAAAAATTTTTTATAAAATTAATAAGTTTTTTTGGATTTTTTTTTTCCCCCCCTTTTTTTTTTTTAAAAACCCCCTTTTTTTCTTTTTTTTAAAAAAATTTTTGGGTTTTTGGGGGTTTTTAAAAATTTTTTTTAAAATTTTTTTTTTTTAAAAAATTTTTTTTTTTTGGTTATTTTTTTTTTTTAAAAAAAAAATTTTTTTTAATTTTTTTTTTTCCCTTTTTTTTTTTAAATTTTTTAAATTCAAAAAAAAATTTTTTTTTCCCCCTTTTTTAAAAAATTTTTTTTTTAAAAATTAAATTTTTTATTTTTTTTTCCCCTTTTTTTTGCTTTTTTTTTAAAAAAGGGGGGGTTTTTTTTTTTTAAAAAGGGTTTTTTTGTTTTTTTTTTTTTGGTTTGTTATTTTTTTTTTTTTTTTTTTTTTTTTTTTTTTTTTTTTAATTTAAAAAAAAAATTGGGCCCAAAAAAAAAAAAAAATTTTTAAAAAAGTTTTTTTTTTTAAAAAAATTTTTTTTAAAAATTTTTCCCTTTTTTTTTAAATTAAAAAAAAAGGGGAAATTGTTTTTAAATTTTTTTTAAAAAAATTTTTTTTTTAAAAATTTTTTTTAAAAAAGGGGGAAAAAAAAAAGGGGTTTTAGTTTAAAAAAAAAATTTTTTTAAAAATAATAAGCATTTTTAAAAAATTCATTTTTGGGGAAATTTTTAAATTTTTTTTTTAATTTTATTTAAAAAAATTTTTTTTTTTAATTTTAATTTTAAATTAAAAAAAAAAAATTTTTTTTTTAAAAA
>NW_026094201.1:0-4755 GCF_024586455.1 Bactrocera neohumeralis | reverse complement strand
GTTTTGGATATAGGGGGATGAATAATAATAAAAACATTGTAATGTCCCTTTCTTAAAAAGGGCAGTCTTTTTTTTTATGCTCCATATTTTTTAATTTTCTCAAATCAATATTTTTTTATGGGCTTTTGTGTCCCTAACCACGATATTTTCCAAACTGATTTTTCATCAAAGCCCGGAGTTGACGCAGCCGACATGGATTTGTTTTTTAAAATTTTAGTTTTGCAATGATCATTTTTCCTGTAAGACAATTATTTTAAGCTTTTTTTCCCAATCTGTTTGCTTTAAGAAGAATAGCTAAAGGTTTAAATAAACAAAAATGAAAAAAAAGAGGGAGTCACACGGGACGAATTTTTTAAGTTCATATCTTCATAACTTCCTTTTCCCTTTCTATTTACAAAAGTGTGTTCAAGAATGACATGAAAATTTTAAAAAAACTTCATTCAGATTGTAAAAAATTTATATAAAAATTTTGAAAAAAATTTAACCTTCTTTTTACATATTTGCTAAATTTTTTTCAGGGGGAAAGGCAGACCGTTGGAGAGAAATAAAGCCCGCAAAAAGGAAAAAAAGGGGAGGCAGATGAAGAAAGTTTTAGCTGTATCGGGAAAAATTTAACGTTTTAAATTTTTGAAAGGTTTTTTTTTTACAGAAATCCCAAAAAATTTTAATTTAGTCATGGGGTTTCCCTTTTCAAAAAATAGGAGGGCCCCGGGAAAGTTGACACTTTTTTTTCTGGATTAATTTTTGGGTGTTTTTTTATTATCAAAAAGGCAAAAATTGAAAGCTTTTAAGTCGTTTTTTTAAGGGGGTTTTATAGAAAAATAGAATTTTTTTTAAAAACGGGGTTTTTAATTTTTCTTCTTTAAAGAACGTATATTTAGGGAAAACGCAACCAATTTCATTGTTTCGGGGAATATTTTTAAGTTCCCCAAAGCAAATTTTAAAAAGGGATTTCAGAGGCCCCGACGTGGGGTTCCAAACTTTAAAAGAGCTTTTAAAAAGTTGTTTTACTTCGGGGACCAACAATTCAAAAAAGGCTAAAAACCCATTTTCTCAAAATTCCCTTTTTTCCCCAAATATATTTTTAAAAATTAAAAAAAAGATATTTAACCCATAATTATTTTTTTAAAAATTTAAGGCCGAAATCCCCGGGGAAAAAATCGATTTTTTTTTTTGAATTCGTCATTTTCCCGGAAAAAAATTTAATTTTTTTTTCTTTTTAATTTATAGATCTAACCCTTACTTTAACAAATTTTTTTGTTTTTTTTTTTTCAGAGATAATTTGGGGCACCCGAAAAAGTTTTTTTTGAGGGGTGCCTCCAGAGATCACTGTAGGTTCTTTTTAAATAAATATTTTTTTTAAAACTTTAAATTTTTAAAAAACCATAATTTTGGGAAAAATTTTTTGGGTTAAAAAGGAAAAATTTTTTTTCTTCTTTAAATTTGGGGAGAAAACCCGGGGTTAAAAATTGGGGGTTAAAAAAGCGCGCCAGTGTTTTTTCTTCTCGCCTGGGAATTGGGAAATTTCCGCAAGGGGAGGTCCTTTCCACCTTTGGCCTTCCCAAAGGAGGGAGGTCTTCTCCCTCCGCTTCCCGGGGGGAATTTCGTCGAAATTTTGAGCTGGGATGTTTTCGTCCATCCGGACAACATGACCAGCCAGCGTACCCGTTGTTTTTAAATTTCCAACTTGTCGATGTCGTCGCATATCTCGTACAGCTCACCCGTTCCATCAAGGGGTATTACTGGTTAACGCGAAAAGGAAACCAAAATTTTTCGCAGAATTTTTTCTCGAAACCCAACGTCGACCCCCCCCCGGGTTGTTGACTTTGCCCGGGAATTTGACCAAAAAGGAGGGGAATTTTGGGGGAGGGATTATAGAGTTTTTTTTTGTTTGTCGAGAGGGGGACGGGGGCCTCAATTTTTTTACTAAAACCGGAAGTGGGCACCTTTTGGGCGAGTTATCCGCGTTGATTTCAGGCCGAATTTTTTTTTACGCGGGGCCAAGATAGAGAAATTATCTACACCCCCAAAGTTAGGGACCGTAACAGGAGGGAGCGGGGGTTTCGCGAATGCGACGACTGTTTGTTTGATGACAAGAGATATTTCGTCTTGCCCTCGTTCACTGCCAGACCCATTTTCTGTGCTTCCTTGTTCCCGCCCGGGGAAAAAACAGAACTAATGGGGGGTTGAGGCCGATGAAACCCCAAAGGCAAAGCCAACAGTTTTACACCTTTTTAAAAAGAATTTCCTTTCCCCTATTTAGTTCTGCGCCCAAAATTTTTCTCCAAAGGCCCGGGTTTAAAAACCAAAGAAAAAATCGCCTTGTTTTGAAACCCCGTTTGGTATCAACGGGCCCCAGAGGGTTTTTCCCCGATCCTTTTAGGGGTTTTTTTGGGGTTACTTTAACGTCAGACACAGCCATTAGTTTTCGGATACCCAAAACCGACACCCCGCCCAAAAGGGACTTTCCTTTGTGGTTGAAATTTAAACCCTTGATTTCTCCCTTTTTCGGGGTTTTTTCCCAAAGGAAAAGGAATATCCCCGGTTTTAAAAATCAAACCCCAAAGATAACCTTTTGGGTTTTTTGGGCTTTTTTAATCTTTCAAAACGCTTGGAAAAACCCTTTTTTGGGTGTTGAGGAGGCCAATCCCCCGGTAGTTTAAAATTTGGGGGTCCTTTTTAGGATTGGGGATAAATAAAATTTTAAAATTTCCCAAACGTTAAAATTTTTGTCCAACATTTTTCGAAGCTGAAAGCATGCCCTTACGGCTTTTCCCGCCTTTTTAAAGTCGGCCGGCAACCGTTTTCCCCTGCCGCTTTGTTTTTCTTCAGGCCAATTCATTTTGAACTTCCAACGGGGGGGAATTGGGCCCCTCGTCATCGATTGGGGAACGGGCTCCCCCTCCGGGGTCCACCGCCATTCAAAGGGGGGAAAAGGCCCCCCATAATTTAAGTAGCCTGGGGATCAGTGGGGATCACCTTTTTGGGGGGTTTTGCCAGAAATGGGGTCCGGTTTTAAAACCCTTTCCCTAAGCCGCCGCATTTTTTTTGGGAGGGAATTTTTTGAGCATTACCCCCCCGGGCCCGCTTATCGGGTTCTTTGACCACGATTTCAGCCCTTTTTTTCTGTCTACAATGGTTTTCCCCCTTCCCTTCAACCCCTTCATCCATCCCGCACGGGTGGTCGATCGTAACGGGGGTGAGGGAGCCCCACTTTTTTCCCGGCGGCATTTTCCCCGGGCGTACCGGTTCTTTTTTGAAAATTTCAAAACCGGGGTTTTGGGCCCGGCGAAGGGGAAAATTTGAAACCCTCCCCGTTCCCTTTTTTTTCCGAGGGAAATTTCAGAGGGAGGAAGCCGGGGAGAAAATTGTTTACGTCTGGGAAGAAACTTGACCCTTTTTTTGGTGTTTTTAAAGGGCGTTTTTCTGCACAGAGGGGGGGGGAATCTTTTTGGGTGCAACAAAAATAGTGGTCCATTTATGTTAGGAACCCCGGGGCGCACGCACATTAAAACACTGGGGGACGGTTTTTCCGTCTATCACAACATGAGGTCTGGTTGGGAGGTTTTTATCCGGAGACAGCCGGGAGCTTGATGAATCTTCTTTTGCTGGGAATTTTAGTAAAACAGATAACCATAATTTTTCCCCCCGGGGAATAATCAGCCCCCAACCCATTTGGGGGGTTTGGGGCGTGGAGGTTTAATTTCCGGGGGTAGGCCAAATATATTTTGCCCCCCCGGCGTTGGTCGCCGCCAAAGATTTTGACATCGTGGCGGGGCAGCCTTTTCATAAGCGCGCCCAAGGGTCAAAAGGCATCTTTGGCCCCCAACGTCCTTCCTTTCCCTCGGGGCGTGGGCGCAAATCAGCGATAGGAAGAACCCCGCTTGATGCGGGGTTGTTTGGGTTGGGGCGTCTTTCACCGCAGGGGAATGATAGTACTGGGGACAAATCTCTCTCCCACCACGGGAAATTTTCACCAAAATTTCGCCCCCTTTATATTAAAACAGTAAAAGTCACAAGGACTCACTCGTTCCTTGGGCCCGTCCCGTCCATGCCCTTTTTGGGCGGCGGTGATGTCACCTTTTTTCTTTAGAAGGAATTCAACCGCCGGGGAGGGGAATTTTTTAAAAGGGCCGGGCATTTTAGGGCCCCGCCTAAACCCTATCCTTATTTCGTTTTCCAGGTTTGTCATCAAAAGGGGGCCCCCATCCGAGGCTGGTTTCAGCCTTCCCGGGGTGTTTTTTTGTGGGGGTTCCCCCAACCCCGCGCACAACCCGAGGGAATGTTTCGCCTTTCATTTTTGCCCCGCCTTCGAAACCCAGGCGCGCCCAGAGGGGTTTGGAAAAGACCGAAAAAGGGGCTGCTTTTAGCCATGTGTAAAGAATGCTGGCCAATTTTTTGGGAAAGGGGTTTAGAATTTTTCACTTGGTGAACTTCACAGACTCATCCTCCTGTAAAGGGGTTTTCTCAGATAAAACCCCGTTCCTTTTTTTTTTACTGTAAATAAACCCTTATAGCTTTCCGGGGTTTTTGATTTTTTTTAATTCCCCCGGGTTTGTGTGAAAAAACCGTTTTAGCGAAAAAGTTTTTTTGAGAAAGGGGCATAATTAAAAAAAAAGCCCCCAAAGGTTTTTTGGGATTCAAGCATTTTTTAAACCAATCGATGCAACAGCGATCAAAACCTTTTTAATTGAGGTCATTGTCTTCAATTTTTAGGTTTTGAAGAAATACAAATTATTTTTTTTTGTCAGCCTT
>NW_026094200.1:0-4726 GCF_024586455.1 Bactrocera neohumeralis | reverse complement strand
CATCTTAATAAGGCTTTTTTAACCCAAAAACTAATAGCCATTATAACTAATAAATTATTATTATTCAAATTAAAGTCCGAGATTAATAATAAAATACACATTGAAAAACAAACACGCAGAAGTACAGACAAAATAATGTAATAGTTTAATCATAAATTATAGCCTTTCCACCTGCTTCTGTAATGGCCTTTTCTGCATTTTTAGTAAAATGTCTAGCTTTTACAATCAAAGGCCTGTCAACGGTAATTCGCCTCCTAAAACACATGATACCCGAAATCCCGTGCACAAACTACAGGTATTAAATCATCGTTAGCCACAATATCATTTCTTTGTCCCTCAGGAATCAAGTTTCCAGAGTCTAGCAACGCTAATTGACTTTGCCCAAGCTGCATTTTTGATATTCATATTCATACCAGCTTTTTCCAAAATGATCTGGGTGATATCTTTGGAACCATGTTTCATAAACTTCAAACCACCACAGTTACCTCTTCCCCGCTGGGATGTTTTCTGTGTTTATTGGTTCTTCCATAACCATGTGATATTTTTCTCTTAATTACGACTTTTTTTTACTTTGTGCTGCATTGTGGGTAAAATTTTGTAAAAATTTTAAAACTTAAATACGTAAAGTATTTCCAAATGTCACATATTGTCTGTGTAGTTGCACTAAGGCGTTTATCCTTTGTAAATGTATCAACAAATACATTTTTCATTTCGAAAACATCGTTATAGATATCTATTTCTTGTTATTCTGAATGGAATATTTACAATTCAAAATTTATATATTTATATTTGTCTTTATGACTAGCTTGTACATAAAAATTTACAAAATAACTGTTCAGTCGTCAATATCGACTTCCTCAGGTCTCTAAACTCTGGGAGCTCATTCATATCATATTGAAATGGTGCAGGGCTTGATTAGTGGAATAGTTTTACATTACGTACATCTATCTAATAATAACCTCAGCAACCCGGTTGGCTCAATCGGTAGAGCATCAGACTCTTAATCTGAGGTTGCGGGTTCGAGTCCCGCACTGGGTATTTTTGGCGAAGTGCATTTATTATGTAAATCAAAAATTTAAAGTATCTATTAATAAATAATTTGTTAAATATTATAATACGTTTACCAATTAGAAACTGATGTGTATTTTATAAAATTTATAAATTAATAGTTTTAAAATCCATCTAGTTAAAGCTGACAAAGGTATACCACTGCTATAGTTTCAAAATGATTTGTCATTATTAATAATCAAACAATTATTTTTCAAATGTTTTCTTTAGAACTAGTGATTGGATGTATGATTCTACACGCTACCGGTTAGCTCAATATTGATTTATCTTTCAAATTAGTTATTTATAATCATAATTTAATTCAAGTTGTTTATCAATTTATTTTATACCTGCATTATTACATTCAAATTTATTTATTAATTTGTTTATGCAATACATAAAAAATAAAGATACATAATTGCTCTGGAAATACTTGTAAAAACACAGATTTAGAAATTATATTTCTAAATTCTGGAGTCCACTCCGATCATACCTGACTGTCCCACAGTTGTAGAATCGTTTTTAGAGAAAATGACCAGAAGTAATTGATTGGATCACCACATAAATGACGATCTTCGTTTTGTCATGAAAATGATTGTTTCGAAAAATACTTTATTGTTGATGTCAGTTCTGTCGTTGCGTTTAAAATTAAAAGTTTAATTTAAGTAATTTTAAAAATATTTGTCGTCAATTGTGACGTTTTGTTTTAAATTAAGTTTAATTAGTAAAATTTTAATAAAGCTTAATAAAGCTTTTTCTACATGGGTCTCTTTGACGAGGCCTGATCTGAACCTGCCTTTGATCCCACGGTGTTTGGAACCTCTTCTCTTGGGTCAGACAGATTAGTAGGCTTAGATTGCTGGAGTTCAAAAAATTTAATTTATTTATATTTTTGCCTCTATGATTGGCTAATAGACGAAAAATCATTGTTCGGCTCAGTACTGATGTCCTTACGATGCAAAAACTCTGGACTCCCTCCTCCTAGGATACTCTTATAGTCTTTGGCTGAATAAGATACAGAATCGACCTACTTTTGTGTTTTAAAGGTAGACACCCCTTCTTCCAGAAGAGATTAGTGGAACGAATTACGTAAATAAAAAAACATCAACAAAAATTCAACTAAAGGATAATAGTTATACCAAATAGTCTTCCAGGTTAAAAAAAATAAATAGATGGCTGACATAAATAATAAATTATTTTATAAAGAATAACCAGAAAAATATTTAACCCATATGACAATTTTGAATTCAATAATGTAGATTTGAAGGCGAAGAGAGAGATTAAAATATGTTTTTGATGAATTGATTAAACAAAAAAAGAAATTTGAAAAGATAATCAGTAACCGGGACTGAAGGTGATGAGCATAACAATATGCGATAACATGTTCCGCAAGCTCAACAACTTTAATGAAAAATGCAAATTTTATACGACCACGCAAGAATGGCGTGGGAAAGTTTTCGGTAAAGGATTATATAGCCTGGTGCCAAAATAATAACAACAAACTCTGAATTGAGTATGGCAGCAATAGTAGCAATATAAGTATGTCCTGGCATGGACAATGTCTAGTAATGGAATGTCTAATATCTGCGATGTCTACTAATGGAATGTCTAACATGGCGATGCCTAGTAGTGGAATACCTAGCATGGCGATATCTAGTAGTGAATGCCTAGCATGACAATGTCAAATATGTTTAATATGCCAAATGTCTAACATGTTAATGTCGAATAATAGCATGCTAGTATCCAATCCCAGAAATAATGAGGCCAGTAGTGAAAAAGTGTTTTTCGGACATGATACAGAGAATAAATATAAAGAAGGGTTTATGAATAATGCGAATAACCTATTTATAAAGAATGTGGCAATGGTTACGAAGTTTACAGCACAAGCTCAAATGATAATAAATGCGATGATGCAAGGGCGACAAATGAAAGAGGTGAAGCAGGATAAAGATATATTTTGCAGTGGTGTGTGGCTGCCGGACGTGAAACCTATGGCAAAATGTGTATCAGTCCCCACAGGGATATTACGATTTGGGAGGTTATGGGCGATACTGAGGATGAAAAAAAAGAACAAAGTGGGTATCGGAACGGGAGCATGGGGTGGGAGTTCCCACAGCAGTGTAGGGGTGGATATTGTAGCCCACAAAATTTCTCTGGTGATCCAAGAAGTATGCGGGGCAGAGGCAACGGACATTATTACCAATGGGAAATTATGAATGATGCACGATAACGAGTTTTTATCCTGGAAATGATATGGACAGAATCGTATGGAAAACACTACATCGGGAATGAAAGGGATTATGGGGCAGAGAAATGGAATGGTATCTCCAGGACTGAAACATAAACGTGGCAGGAATGAATCTAGACGGATATTTAAATGAGGCCCAGGATATCGTCGCCTAGAATGAGTCCAGGGCTTGCAAATGGATATGCCTATCGTGGCGGTGTGTTGAATGATAGAGGAATGAATCCACTTATAAACTCCAATCCGATATGAACATGATGAACGACCGTGGAATGAATATGTCAATAGGCTATGACAGAGGACGAAAAGCATATGGTGGCCGGGAGATGGATATGAACTACGGATGGATGCACAGCAAATGAATCCCAAAAATGTTTATGGAGGATACACTCATGGTGGCTTTATTGCATACAAGCCCCGCTATGATGCCATCTGGCCTCACAAGATGATGGGGCAAAGCGTCCATTGCTTAGTGATTTTTTTTTGTAGATCAAAAATACGAAACCCATGCAATGGCGAAGAATATGGTGGCGACTAATGACTTTATAGCCGAGGATGAGCCACTGGACATTCTTCTGAATGGCGGAAAGCCTCTCTCGAACCATGCGAAAGAGGCGGGCTGAAAACTTTGGCGAGCCTAGAAGAACCACACAATTCGCAGGAAAACAAATCTCTTGGTGTTAGAAATCGATTATACGGCAAGGGCTTAGGAAGGCATGTAAAACCATTATACGGAGAGTGTTTTGATGGTGTTCATAAGTTTTCTGAGTCTTAAGCTGGAATAAACAGGCCTTTTTGATGCAGGACAAGTGAATAAGACAGCTGAGCACAAACGGATTGGGCGTTGCTTGTGCAGAAAGCTATTCGCCTTGATTTATGCGATATTCGTGGGAAAAATGGTTTCAGTTAGTTGCCAATACGCGCGATTTATTTTGTTACACTGACGCAGTGGTTCACAGGAATTTGTATGCTGGTTTGTGGAATGGCCAGTTCACGTGTCCGGCGATACATTACGTCTGAAGACATCAAAACCGTTTTCCAGACTGTTTGACGCAACTGGGATTGATTTCTACGAAGAACCAAATACTGTATCGGTCGAATCAGGCCGGGATTTCACTAGAACACAACAATATTATTGAACTTATAGAAAAAGGCCAGAATACTATTAATAGTGATATTGGTACTATCACTAATTTGTATTATAGCTATTTTTTATTCATTATTTAGTCAGTTGATTTATGTTATGTCATATTAGTAGTTTTATAATTAGTAGTTTTAGTTAATTTTAGTTAATTAGTTAAGTTAGTTAGTTAGTTAGTTAGTTTTAGTTAGTTATTGGTTAATTGATTAGTTAGTTAATTTGGTTAGTTGGTTTGGTTAGTTGGTTGGTTAGTTGGTTTAGTTAGTTAGTTTTTGGTTGGTTTTTGTTAGTTG
>NW_026094199.1:0-5084 GCF_024586455.1 Bactrocera neohumeralis | reverse complement strand
TAATATCTGCAAGTCAAACTTACGAAACGGTGTGTTGCAGCTGTTAGTTCCATTTCCCAAACCCCCAAAATGAAAAATTCTTTTTTTATTCAAGACATAAACCGGCAAGTTTATAAATAATAAATCGTTTAAATGCAAAAATTTTAATTGATTTTAAGCGGAGTGCAGCTGAGAGCATTATAAAATATATATTTACATGTGGATATAGATTGTGAATTAAATGATCGGAAAAATGCTAACAACGTTATGCGATCAGTTTTGCGGTGACACACTATTATAGTGGTAACTACTAAACATATATCGATATTTTGCATGTTTTCAGCTTTTAATTATATATCCACATTATAGATACATTGTTAATATTGCCAAAATATGGTGCAGAATTTTAACTAATACATACGGTGTTAGATTTATCTACTTTATTCAAAAGGATATGCTCTTTTGAAAGAGACGCTCTCAGAATTTCATTTAGATAACTCACATGTTGACCGATATATGCGGTATGAAGTAAACTGGATGCTCGAAATATTGTATATTAGGTATTTGGGGACAACGGAGACAATTTATGCAAATTTATCCATTTTTGATATAAGATCATACTGTTCTCATTAATCGATTCTTACCAAATTTCAATAATAGATCTTACAGGTTGTCCTATATTTTCGGTTGACACTAGTGTCTATATATTCGGTTGTTGGAGGCTTGAAAAGTTATGTCTTGATGTCGATTTCGATTTTTTGACGTGAGATGGCTTTCCCTGTAAACTCTTCTGTGAATCATTTTATTTGAAAATAATGTCGTTGACGAAGATCGATCGATTTATAAACTGTAATAAGAAATGGGAAGTATGCTTGATTGTAGTTCGATTTCAAGCGTTTTATTCTTTTTTTATTGGAAATATTTTCGAATTCACCGGTATTTTTACGGAGGTTCCGAAAAGATTTGTCTTCAGTCTTTGACTTCAGTGGTTTGTGATACATGTATGAACATTAAACTTGAGGACTCCATACTCATTTTTAAACATATTTAAACCTCAGATGCCGTACTTTGCAACCTTTTATAGTTTTTATACCCTGAAGATTTATATGGGATCTCCGACACTTAACTCTGCGTATTACTAACTTCGAGGTAAAACTTAATATACACTGTTCAGGGTATAAACATTGTATACATGTATAGATGATCAGCAGGACGAGCCGAGTCGATTTGGTCAGTTTGTCTGTCTGTTGTATATACAACAAGTCAATCACCCCTTGAGATATCGATAAGAAATTTTGCCTGAAGTGTAACACCCAGAAGTAAATATCGCAGACCCTATAAAGAATATCTATACATGATTTCTTTCAAATATTTTGTATTTGTAAAGGGTTTTATAGCTTCGGAGCATCCGTTTTTCTTTTTTTTTTACTTAAGTTAACGCTTGCTGGGACAAGCAGTCACCCGTTATTCAATTAATTATCCTGATGATATATATATACTATGGGATCCGGCCACACGTTTTATAATAATAAAAAAATCAATACAGTGAACATTTTATTTACGAAAACGTTTTTCTCGGTATAGGAATGCAAGGGATTGAGGATTAAATTTTAAATATGTTCATACAAATAAATTCATTGAAATTAATGCTACTTTCTCAATATCTGGTTACCAGCCTATATGTCCTTAATATCAACCGCTTAATAGATTGTAATTAATAAAAACATCAACAATGCTGATTAATGGAGATAAGATAAGAGACATTTCACTGTGTTATTTTTATTTATGAATTGTTTTTACTATCCTATCTTCTAAGTTGGTTCGAACTGGACACAGTGTGCTAAATTTTACTAAAATCGGTTCAGTAGTTTAGGATTCCATCGCGGACAAACAACGTGACACGTACTTTTATATATAAAGATATGTAAAAGTATTTTCATAGACTGTAACATAATGGCCAGCTTCATTTTTCAAGAAATATCATCACCAGACCCATTTTACCGAATCTATAATAGTTAGTTTTAGGTGAATAAAACTAAAATTGTCTGTAGAAACATGTTTCAGAGTATGAAAATGTGGATTTATTTTTAGTTCGCATTGTTTCACTTACTTTTTCAAGTTGTTAGTCTAAACCCTTACCCAACGTTAGAAAAGAAATCGAATCAATTTGATGCGATTATTCTTCTTTTTTGTTGGCGTAGACACCGCTTACGCGGTTACAGCCGAGTTTACAACAGCGACAGCTGTTCTTACTTTTCTATGTTTGGCGTCAATTGGAGATTCCAAAGTGTAGTCAGGTCCTTCTCAACCTGCTATTTTCAATGGAGGAGGTCTTCCTCTTCCTCTGCTTCCCGGCGGGTCTGGCGTCGAATACTTTTAGAGCAGGAGTGTTTTCGTCCATACGTACGACATGACCCAGTGAGCCGTATTTTGATTCTTGAACTATGTCAAAGTCATCGACTGCGGTATTTGCCGTTGTAAATGCGCAACGGACCGCAATATTCTGTCGAACCTTTCTCTCGAAAATTCGTAACGCCGACTCATCAGAGGTTGTCATCGTTCATGTCTCTGCCCCCCCCATAACAGACGGGGCTGATAGTGACTTGTAGAAATTTTGTCTTGTTCGTCAGGGAGTGGACTTTTCTTATCAATTGCTTACTCAATCCGAAAATAGCATCTGTTGGTGGAGTTATTCTGCGTCGGATTTCAGAGGCTGACATTGTGTTTTGCTGTTAATACTGGTTCCAATTTAGAAATTATCTACCACCTCGAAGTTATGACTGTCAACAGTGACGGAGAGCCAAGTCGCGAGTGCAACGACTGTTTGTTTGATGACAGGAGATCTTTCGTCTTTCCCTCGTTTACTAGCAGACCATTTGCTGGGCTTCCTTTCCATTCTGCAAAGCAAAAAGTTGTTGTTGAGGCCAATGCTATAAATATGATGGGAATAAATTACTTATCTTCACATTATATTTCTATGGGCTAAAGTACGACCGAAAGGATGAACTAATAACGTAACACAGCGATGGCGAGCCAAAGTTTCCAAGTTAAAGATTTACAAAGTAGAAGGAACTCAGAAAACCGCGCATCATGGCCGTGAGCCTGTAAAGAAAGAATCTGCGCTGCTCACCGTTCTTTTATACTATTAGAAGCATCGTTGATACTTAGTTTTCAAAAAAGGTAAAAAGTCGGTTGCCAAAAATTATCAAATGTTCTTTTACTTCACCAAAACACTAATGTCGCTGCAAGAACTTCCCCACCACACGTGCATACTTCTTCAAAAAAACATTGAACACACCCATCAAACAGGCGTCGCGAAACCAGTCAGTAATTTCAAGGCGAACTGTTTGCCAGACCCCACGTGTTCCAGCCAGTTGCTAAGCCTGTCGAGCGCGTGCAGCTTACAACTCGAACCGCTACTCATAAGTCAGCTGCATAAACCACACAAATAGTCTAGACTCTAGACTCGCCATTCTAGTTGCCTACATATATATACACATACACATATTAACAGACAAATAAAATCTCATTAATTTGAGCAACAGGTGTGAGATGATTATGCTGATTACGCCAACAACAGAAACAACAGCAACAAAAGAAAATAGGAACAGCACTAAGCAGCTTGCCTGAGCAGGCAAAGCTACAGGCATATGTATGTGCAGCAGCTCATTGCATTTGTTTTCGTTGTTGCTGTTGTTACTGCTGTTGCTTTTGTTTTGGTCTGTTTTTGTTGGTAACAAAATTAATCGTCGACAATTGCGATTAAATGTAATCGTCTGACTATATCGGATCGATGTTATAACTGTGATTAACTGAATGGCCTGGCAGTTGTAGATCTCATACTCCTGTATATGTACCTGTATGTATACATAAATATACATTTATATGAGTGTATACATGAAAGTGTGTGCAGAAATTAAGGCTAGTTTTGTACTTCGCACCTGGTTAACGCAATATAACTGCTAATCATATAGACTATAAGCGTAAATACATATTTACACATATGTATGTACATAACACAAAAATGCATATGTACATATTATGTATAATATATCAACATATCAACATTTTTGCGCCACTTGGTCAAGCGCTCATACGCATACGCAGCCTTTAAAACAAAAACAAAAAAACAAAACCAAGTCATTTTTCTATAATCAACTTTAGTCACTTGATTGCTTGCCATTATTCCCATTTGAATACTTAAATGCAAATTTGTATAAAAAGCCAATTTAAAGCGAATTTCAAACCTGTTCCGTTTCTGTTTTTCATAAATCGCCAAGTGTAAAATTTTTCATAAATTTTGTTTTTCGATTTTTTCTGTTAACTGACTAATTATCGTTTCCCAAGTGATACACATAATTAGTGTCACTTGTAATCATTTTTTTAATTTTTCTCAAATTCTAGCATTTTAATTATTTTTTGCAGATTTTTGCTCAAAACTCATACATCTAATTAAAGACAAGTTGGTCATTGCGCTGATTTGATTATTCGATCTTGCCACATATGTGCAAATATGTATATAACAGTGGTGACCATAAAAATGCCAATAATTAAATGATCACAAAATTGAATGATTGTGGCACAAAAAAAAAAATTATTTATAAAAATTAAAAATATACATGCATGTGTATGTATATACCTATTTAATTATAAAACTTACAAGCATCTGGAAACGCTTATGGTAAATAAATAGTTAACACTTTCATCTACAAAAATAAACAAAATGTTTTCCGATTTGTCAAACTTTAACACTTGATAGTGGTGAATAGAACAAACCTATGGGCTTATATTAGCATAATCAGGAGATAAAGAGATGCCCAACTCCTGTCATAGGAAAAAATGAGATAGAAACTCACCTCACCTGATTTTGACAATTTATCAGTAGGTGTCTTTAAATTAGAACGACTAGAATGACTGAAATGACCAGCTTGAAGTTCTACCAAAAATATACATTTGTGCACGAGAATTTGTTGTCAGATCTTACAATAAATAATAAAACCATTGAAATCTTAAAGCGATTTCATTGTTTCGATAAAAAAGCAAAGATTTTACAATTTTCCCAAAAAAATTAAATATTTTAAAATTTTTTATTTTTTAAAAAAAAA
>NW_026094198.1:0-4715 GCF_024586455.1 Bactrocera neohumeralis | reverse complement strand
TTTCCGTAATTGTAATCTTGTAATAAAAAAGCCCAACGCGCGATGCGTAAAGGAATATCTTTTTTTCTGCATGGTCATAGTGAACGCATTGCAGTCTGTGATAATTTTGAACTTAATACCCAAGATATACCGCCACTTTTTCAGGGCTTCCACTATCGCCAGTACTTCCAACTCAAAGGCGTGGTATTTCTCTTCAGCCGGTTTGGTTTTCCGGCTCATATATTGTATAGGGTGAAACAATTGATCGTCTACGTCTTTGGAACAAAACACCCCCATACCCATGCATGGAAGCATCGGTACGTACCTCTGTTGTCGCTTTCGGGTTATAAAGCCGAAGAACTGGTGCACTTATAGAGCGGCTTTTAATTTCTGAAAGCTACGACTTATTCGTCGTTTATGGTAAATAATAATATCATAATATAATAAAATATCAATATCATCGGCATACGCCAGCAGCTGTACACTCTTAAAGAAGATGGTACCTTCTTCTATTTAGTTCTGCAGCTCGAACTATTTTCTACAGAAGCAGGTTGAAGAAGTCGCACGATAGGGAGTCGCCTTGTCTGAAACCTCGTTTGGTAGCGAACGGCTTGGAGAGGTCCTTCCCGATTCTGACGAAGCTTTGTTGCTCAACGTCAGTTTTACAGCCGTATTAGTTTTGCGGGGATACCAAATTCAGACATCGTGGCATAAAGGCAGCTCCTTTTCGTGCTGTCGAAAGCAGCTTTGAAATCGACGAAGAGGTGGTGTGTGTCGATTCTCTTTTCACGGGTCTTTTCCAAGATTTGGCGCATGGTGAATATCTGGTCGGTTGTTGATTTTCCAGGTCTAAAGCCACACTGATAAGGTCCAATCAGTTTGTTGACGGTGGGCTTTAATCTTTCACACAATACGCTCGATAGAATCTTGTATGCGATGTTGAGGAGGCTAATCCCACGGTAGTTGGCGCAGATTGTGGGGTCTCCTTTCTTATGGATTGGGTATAGCACACTTAAATTCCAATCGTTGAGCATGCTTTCGTCCGACCATATTTTACAAAGAAGCTGATGCATGCTCCTTATCAGTTCTTCGCCGCCGTGTTTGAATAGCTCGGCCGGCAATCCATCGGCCCCCGCCGCTTTGTTGTTCTTCAGGCGGGTAATTGCTATTCGAACTTCTTCATGGTCGGGCAATGGAACGTCTGCTCCATCGTCATCGATTGGGAATCGGGTTCTCCTTCTCCTGGTGTTGTGCGTTCACTGCCATTCAGCAGGCTGGAGAAGTGTTCCTCCATAGTTTCAGTATGCTCTGGGCATCAGTGACTAGATCACCTTGGGGGTTCTACAAGAGTATGCTCCGGTCTTGAAACCTTCCGTAAGCCGCCGCATTTTTTCGTAGAATTTTCGAGCATTACCCCTGTCGGCCAGCTTATCAAGCTCTTCGTACTCACGCATTTCAGTCTCCTTCTTCTTCTGTCTGCAAATGCGTCCCGCTTCTTTCTTCAACTCGGTATCTATCCCATCCCATACGTGTTTTCAATATCTTTTTATTTATTGGATCTGCTTTTGTTTTAAAAGTCTAACAATAAGTTATAAAATCTTAAATCTATTTAAAAACTGACACGCTCAATCATGATTGAGCTGTTTTTAGTGATACGTTGCTCCTTAGTACGTGGGCATATGTATCTCTTCTTTTAAGGCGTGTTTGATCTCAGGAATGTACCAAAGCATTAGCGAAAGGGTTTGGATGACCTCGGAGTTTAAAATATATTTTTAATTCTGCTGTCTTCTACTTCTTTCCTACCATAGAAATACCAGGTCTTTATGGATATATTCATTACGCATGTACCATGTCTTGGTGACTACCAAGATAAGTTACTTAATTCGCTTGGGGTACTAAAATATTATTAATTTTTACTGCCAGACACATTTTTGGTCTAAGCGAAAACATAACATACTTACACTTTTGTTCATTCACATTTATACGCCAGTTGCCTAGCCATTCTTCGACAAACCTTAAGTGCTCGGCTAATATTCTTGATGCTATCTGCTGTATATATGATGTATAGTGTTGGGCCTAATACACTGCCCTGGGGTACACCAGCCCTTTTAAGTTGATTCGAATTCGGCAACAGTTCAATTTTTAAACATTGGCTGTGGTACTTTGTTTCTATTAAATATATTTACATTTGGTTTAATACCAAAACCGCATTCTCCCAATGCTTCTTTGACTTCACTATAGTCTACGGCGGACTCTATACCTTTAATTAAAACAACTAGCCCCTTAGAGCTCTTCAGTTGATACGAATAATAATTCTTGTTTTTATTTGACAAAAATTTAACGATTTCCATGAAACTTTTTCAGTGGAGGTCTGCATTTTTGTTTCGTCTATATTGCCTTTTTCAAAGGCACTATATGAAAATTGTTAGTACCTACAATTTTGCTTAATTCAGCAACGAGAGCATTACTGCTACGCTCGCGCAAATCTATTGGGGGTGGTTTTGCATTAACGACTGTGGTGGTACCCTTCGCATCGTCGTCTGAACCATTGCTTAGTATGGCAAATCTGTTACCATTTAGGATTTCTGGCTTTTTACCATTAGGCGTGCCTGGTTGAAATTTTTTTGTATTGACCGCTGATTTAACTGGACTTAGTTTCCTTTTTACATTAATATAGCGATCAATACCAGTCTGAACAGACGGTTCTTTTTTGCTTAATACATTCTCACCTTGCATTTAGTTTTCCTTCGCTGTCCGCTGTGCTTGCTGGTACCTGCATACTGGTTGCTGTCAGCGCATTTGTTGCCGTTTGCTGTTCTCTGCTGCTTCTGCTAACTGCGCTTGCTTACTTGCTCTTTCAGTCGCTGCGATGATGAGTCATCGCCGTTAATTTTGTTTTTGCCAGGAGTTGCTGTTGTTGGCGAAAGTAGGCATTTAAAGAATGCCTACGGCCTTGTTGGTGAGCTGAGTAGCACTCATTTTTTATGGTTTGAGTATTTTTCTTTTTTTTCTTTTTACTTTTTGTTTCCTGTGCACAATTTGTTTATGTTTTATTATAACAACTTGTGTGCACTGTTAGCTATTTGTTTATTTTTTTAATTTTTGCTTTTTGCGTCTTAATCACAGAATTCACGGAGCGAATTAAAAACGCGTCCGTACACCTTGAACACTGTATTTGCAACGTGTTGTGTCGATCGTTACGTTGCGAGGTAGGCAGCCTGTTTTCTTCTCCGCTGCGACATGGCAGTCCTCGCCTACCAGCTGTTCTTTTTGCACTTTCCGAAATTCAACGGCTTCGGTTGCAACTGTACGTAAGGAGTTTGGAATGCCATTCCACAGTTCCCTTATAACGAGTGGGTGACGAGTGCTCTCAGAAAGCAGGAGTGCAAGCCGAGTAGAAAATCGTTCGGCTGTCTGTTGTGATTGCAGCTTCTCGACGTCGAACCTTCCTTGTGTTTGTTGACGTGCGTTTTTTGCTGCACAGAGGCGGGTGCGAATCTTGGCTGCAACAAGATAGTGGTCCAGTCGATGTTAGACCTCTAAGCGCACCCACTTCTAAAACACTGGAGACGTGACTTCCGTCATCACAACATGATCGATCATCTAAAACACTGGAGACGTGACTTCCGTTCATCACAACATGATCGATCTGGTTGGTAGTTTTTCGATCCGGAGACAGCCAGGTAGCTTGATGAATCTTCTTATGCTGAATCTAGTACTACAGAAAACCATATTTCGGGGCCCTGGCGAAGTCAATCGTCCGGCGAAGTCAATCAGCCTCAACCATTTGGGGATGTTTCGTCAACAGGATCGATCTGGTTGGTGGATTTTCGATCCGGAGACAGCCAGGTAGCTTGATGAATCTTCTTATGCTGGAATTAGTACTACAGATAACAATATTTCTGGGCCCCCGGCGAAGTCAATCAGCCTCAACCCATTTGGGGATGTTTCGTCAACAGGATCGATCTGGTTGGTGGTTGATCCGGAAGACAGCCAGTAGCTTGATGTATCTTCTTGTGCTGGAATCTAGTACACAGATTACCATATTTCGAGCCTCGGCGAAGACAATTAGCCCTCAACCCATTTGGGGATGTTTCGTCGTCGTGGCTGAATTTGCCGACCGTAGTGCCAACATACCTTCTTGCCCACCCTGGCGTTAAAGTCGCCAAGCACGATTTTGACATCGTGGCGGGGGCAGCTCTCATAAGCGCGCTCCAAGCGCTCATAGAAGGCATCTTTGGTCACATCGTCCTTCTCTTCCGTCGGGGCGTGGGCGCAAATCAGCGATATGTTGAAGAACCTCGCTTTGATGCGGATTGTGGTTAGACGTTCATTCACCGGAGTGAATGATAGTACTCGGCGACGGAGTCTCTCTCCCACCACGAATCCAACACCAAACTTGCGCTCCTTTATATGGCCACTGTAGTAAATGTCACAAGGACCTACTCGTCTCTGTCCTTGTCCCGTCCATCGCATTTGGACGGCGGTGATGTCAGCCTTTATTTTTGCGAGGACATCAACCAGCTGGGCAGCGGCACCTTCCCAATTAAGGGTCCGGACATTCCAGGTGCGTGCCCTAATTTCTGTAGTCCTTATTTCGTTTGCCTTGGTCGTCATCAGAAAGGGGGTCTCTCATCCGAGGCTTGCTGCTTCCTTTCATTGGGAGTGTTCTTTACGTGGCTGGTCCCAAACCCAGCGCCCAACCCTATGCAGGGGGATGTTTCGCCTTCAAACGG
>NW_026094197.1:0-5007 GCF_024586455.1 Bactrocera neohumeralis | reverse complement strand
CCCCCAAAGAGGGAGGGAGCGATTCCACGCGGAAAGACTGGGGAAGACAGTACCTTTGGGTACACTGATGGCTCAAAAACACCGGGGGGTAGGGGGGGCAGGTATTGGGGGACCGCGTAACGCGCCATACCAATGGGCTGCTTCCCAAATATTTTCCCAGGCTGAATTTTTTGCCATGGTCAGTGCGCTGAAGTAAACCCTCAGCCGCAACTATTCAACCAGCGTATAGCTATTTCAGGATACCCAAGCGGCACTAAAGGCGATTTCATCATGAGATAATGTTTTTGGAGGAATGAAGAAAGCAAACCGCCTGCCCTTTTGGCAAGGGGGGCATAATTTGGGTCCCAGGGCACAAAGGAATAGAAGGAAACGAGAATGCCGACGAACGGGCCCGCGCTGGGCAGCGTCCAAGGTGAGGGGCCCGAACCATTCATGGGGGGTAGGACCCCACATTTTTGGGGAGTCTCCGCAGGAGAAACGGGGGAAAATCGTCGGGCATGCCCACCCCAAAATCTACTGGGGGGAACAGTCTCTCCAGGTTCGGGAACATTTCCCTCCCCGTAAAATTCCGTCTTCGTCGAAATTTAACGGGGGCAGGGCTCAGGAAGCACTTGCCCAAACATGGGCATAGCCCCCCCGGCAACTGGTTCCACCAGAACAGGAAACACCAGCACATAATCCTGGATTGCACAAACGGGGAAAAAAGGCAAGGCCCTGGATTCCATCTATATCAGCAGGGATCACATCCCCCAGTGGGGGCCGGGAAAACTTGAGCTTTGGCTCGGGATTTGGGGAAGACATGTGAATCGTAGGGGGAAAATGACCCAGGTCGGGGGCATTACCCCAAAAATTTAAAAATTTATCTATCTATCTATCTCCAGGCAGAATCCACCAAACGCTTGTATTTCTTGAGAGGAATGGCCTTCCACGGCTTCTTTACAGCACTCCTAATTTCTTCGTATTTTACGGATTCTCTTTCCCCCCAGGTTCTTTGACCTCTGCTCAAAAATTCTCAATTTGATTAAGGTCCACTGACTGAGCCGGCCAACCCCGAACCTCAACTCCATTAAGAGTGAAAATTTTTTTCCAACCTGCTGGTAGGTTTGGGATCGTTATCTTGTTTATAAAACCCCTTTCAACAACATTTTCCATTCAGCGTGTAGCGTAATTTACTCCATTATTTCAACGTACAATTTGGCATCCATGTTTTCTTTAATCCCAAAAACGGACCTATACCAAATAAGAGAACATCCCCATACATTTATTTTGACACTTCCCTGTTTTATCGTCCGTGAAACATATTTAGGATCAAGTGAAACGTTTGGCCTTCACCGCCGGCTTTTCGGAAACCAAATAAAAAAAGTTTTTTTACGGACCACAATGTGTTGCGCCATTTTTCGACTGACGACGCAGGTGCTCTTTAAAGCCACTGCTATTATTCAAAAACTACTGCTATTTCGAACAAGACTTATATATATAGTTGCAAAACTTATGGTTTTTGAAATATTAACATAAAGTTCAAAAATCCCAAATAATGCAATTTTTCCTTTTTTTAAAGGATTTTTACCTCGAAACAATGTTGTAACGAGAGTATTATAGTTTTGTTCACATAACGGTTGTTTGTAACCTAAAACTAAAAGAGTCAGATATAGGGTTATATTTTAAAAAGGGACGGGGCGACGAGTAGAGTCAAAACCGGATGTCTGTCCCGTCCGTCCGTCTGTTCGTCCGCCGGCAAGCTGTAACTTGAGAAAAAATTGAGATTTTTGATGAAACTTTGTACACGTTTTCCTTGGCTCCATAAGAAGGTTAAGCGAAGATGGGCAAAATCGGCCCACTGCCACGCCCACAAAATGGCGGAAACCAAAAACCTATAAAGTGTCATAATTTTCAAAAAAAAGATTTTAAAATGAAATTTGGCACAAAGGATCGCATTAGGGGGGGGCATATTTGGACGCAATTCTTTTGGAAAAGTGGGCGTGGCCCCGCCCCCTACTAAGTTTTTTGTACATATCTCGGAAACTACTATAGCTATGTCAACCAAAGTCTACAGAATCATTTTCTTCAGGCATTTCCATATACAGTTCAAAAATGGAAGAAATCGGGTAATAACCACGCCCACCTCCCATACAAAGGTTATGTTGAAAATCACTAAAAGTGCGTTAACCGACTAACAAAAAAAGTCAAAACCAGTAAATTTTACGGAAGAAATGGCAGAAGGAAGTTGCACCCAGGCTTTCTTTAAAAATTGAAAATGGGCGTGGCGCCGCCCACTTATGGACCAAGAACCATATCTCAGGAGCTACTAGACCGATTTCAATGAAATTCGGTATATAATATTTTCTTAACACCCCGATGACATGTACGAAATATGGGTGAAATCGGTTCACAACCACGCCTTCTTCCAATATAACGCTATTTTGAATTCCATGTGATGCCTTCTCTGTATAATATATATACACTAGGAACCAATGATGATAGCGGAATAAAACTTTACAAAAATATATTTTAAAAAATGTAAATGAGTATTATGAAATCTCGATTATCACTTTACCATGCGAGAGTATAAAATGTTCGGTGACACCCGAACTTAGCCCTTCCTTACTTGTTTTTCTAATATATTTGAAACTTTCATATCCCCCTTTCGCGTTTATCCTTTTTAGTTTATATTAATTAGTGTGTAAATTAATTTTTATTCAATACTAGCAAACCCGGCGATCTCTGTTTCGCCCCCAAAATTGCTTCTTTTTTTGTAACATTTCGTTTGGTGATAAAAGTTTAAAAAAAAATTTTTTTGTTTTATATTTGAAAAAAAAAAATTATATTTCTTTTCACAAAAGTAATGAATTCATTTCATTCAAAAATTAAGTATTATTTAGTTTTCCAACTTCTTAGCACGCCACGTATGTCTAAGCGGGGCAAAACATAGCATTTCCAAATTTATGCCACACACTATGCGATTATCCTTGTGTTTTGGATTGTCATCTGAACGCAATTTTCACTCGAAAGGAATAGTTTGAATTGAAATGGAAAATCGCTAGAACTCAAAGGAATTCGTAAATCAAGCATTCGCCCCCTTGTATTTGATAGCGAAATTGCGGAACATAATAAGACAGATTCAATTTTAGACGCAAATGATGCGGGGGGATACCAAGCCTCCCCCAAAGAATTTAGAAATTTCACGGATAATTCACGGAGTCATTGTATGAGGCAAGTCTTGGAATTTGACTTTGAATCTTCCAGTTTAAGTCAACAGCATCAGTTTTTTGGGACAACATTGCTCGTGCATTTAAAGGAATCGTAGTTACCCTAATTTGGCCAATGCCCGAATTCGTAATGAGTTCATCTTTCGTGAATTAATAAACGACAGATGGAATTGATATCGAACCCCCGGGAATTGACCCATTTTAAATTTTTTTGCAAGAAGATGAAATTTTTTGGCAATGTCTTTTTTGTTCGTATCCCATAATTGAGGTGGAGGGGGGCTTTTATCGAAATTTTTATAGCGGAAAGTGTGCGAACTTCATTTTTCCCCAGTGATTAAAAATGTTCCAGAATTTGAATTGCTGTCTTATTTTTTCCAAAATGCACACCCCGCCCTTTCACAGTACCCAATGACCAAAAAAGTTGAACCGCGTACATTAATAAAAGCCCAAGGTGAAACAATTTTGATCACACCTGGATGTCAATCTACTGGTTGGCCTTGTTTTCTGCGCAACTATTTCTTTGACGAAGCATTCCATAATATCAAGGTATTTCCGAATAGAGCAATGTTCTCCCAAAAGGATCACGACGAAAGTTGAGAAAAAATCGTTAATGCTAATTTTGTTGCTGGCGGTGTTTCCCCTGGCTGTACCGATTTCTGGTTGAAAAACACTTTGGCCATTCTCCAAATTAACTGCGGGCGCACAACAGTCGGAAAACGTTCATGAATTGCAACAGTAAATATCCTACAAAACGCTTTATTGCAGTTCACGTAGGTATCGACTGTATCGTACAAGACCAATAACCGCCATGTTGCTTCCTTTGGTGACGTAATTACAAACGTATTTTATCGATTACACCAAACTGCAATACTCAACATTGACTGAGTTTTGAATGTTAATTAACAATAATGGCGAATATGATACGATCCATTTTTGTTAACTTCGATATTCACTTTCTAAATTGAATGCTGAATGTTCTGCCATTGTCGTCTGGGAGCGACGCCGATAGAGGGATATCATTTCCAGTTTGTGTTTCCCAAAGAAAAACTGTGAATAGTGCTTCATTCTTTATTGTCAGACATACAAACCGAAAAGATGAACCATATTGGTTTCCCCCACTTCGTTTATTACTGGATCTTTCTCTACATCAGGGAATTTGCAGAAATATTTTCCCCTCAATTTGATCTGGGGCCATCATCCAAAAAAAATGCGGAAAACCTCTCTTTTGCCACTCAAAAAGCACATTCATCCAACAGCACCACAATACGTTGCTTCAAGATAAAGCCAATCAAACATCGTAACTGTTGTTTAAAAAGTCATGCAGTGACATCGTGACGATCGCTTGTTGATGGACCGCGATCCATAATTCCGCACGTTTGTCATCGCATCCTGGAAGTGCTTCTTATCAAACAAAAAAAATTTAAAAAAAAATTTTTATGGAAAAATGTTACTTTTTGAATTTTTTTAATTTTCTGACTTTTTCTCATGAAAAGCATAAGGTATTTTTTTTCCCAAACCTTCCCCCCTCCACAAGAAAAAAACCCGCAAATTTCATCAAGATTGCTGCAACCGTACTCTTAGCGTTACTAACAAACAAACATTCATTCGTTTGTATGTGAAAAAGAAAAGGGGGTTTTTTGGGTTTTCCGGCAAATTCGAAATTTTTTGCCGAAAAAACCCTCCTTCAACCTCCACGAACATTTAGAAAAAAGAATTGGCCAAATTGGTAGGCGTTGTTGAGTTATGCGCTTACCAACACATTTTTTTTTTTTTTTTTTTGTTTCAAAAACTAAAAAAAACA
>NW_026094196.1:0-5123 GCF_024586455.1 Bactrocera neohumeralis | reverse complement strand
GCTGCATGACGCTAAGGGAATCCTAAAAATCGCTGTCGTACGAAAATGTGAGACGCGGTTTTATGCTATTTCTGTGTTTACTTTGTGTTTTTTAGTTTTATTTTGATTTTTTTTTTGTTTTACTTTTTTATTTTAATTCTTTCGATTTAGTTAAAAATTGCGAAGCGAAAGATTGCAGAAAGTGAAATATTGGAGACTTTGGAAGCGAGTGATGGTTTTTGAATGATTATTGCTCACAATGTCCTATTATGTATTGATTGTTTTCCAAAATTTACGCACCTTAAAAAGTATAATATTAAAATATATCTAAATGCTAATTTGAATAAATAATCAAACACAAAATGTAGCTCAGAGATTTTATAATAAAACAAACAAAAATTATCATAGCGCTATGAAATTCAGACCAAAATTTTCTGCAATTATAAGCCTACGCTGGAAACATAAAAGCTTTCAAGTAACCGCACACGAATGCATACGACAAGGTAGAATGCGAAACATGCCCTGTCTTATATTTTCTGCGACGCGGTATTAAGAGTCGTACAAAAACATGGCACTCAATGTGTTAGCTGAAAGAAATTTAACGAACGATAAAAATGTAATAAATTAAGAGCAAAATGAAGAAAGTGCGGTGGCCTTAAGTTGACGTTCGAAGTCCAATGCCTTTCCTAGCTTAAAATTATATGTATGTACTTGTATGGAAAACTTCTGTAATATTTTAATGTAAAACATACAATACTTGTATGAACAGAGATGAAAAAGGTTATTACCGAGTTATAGCTACTTTAAATCCGTTTACTCTACCGATTCTGAGTAATGTTCAGTGAATTTGCCGAAAAATAGATTCTGGATGTGCCATTGGCATGTATGTCATGTTCAAGAGAGAACCTACCAGCGCAGGATTTGTTTTCTTCATAACAGGAGCGCTAAGAACCACTCTAACGACTGCACTAGCGAAGTTACTAAACATATCACCAATCGAGCAAAATTAGCTGCAAGATTGATGAAGTTAGGTCAATTCTCCATAAAGGCTTTCGAGAATAGCTTAAAAACAAGGGATTGATGGATTAAAAAAACCACGTAGTCTCACGCTTTGTTAAGGAGAGATGATTTCAAGTCAGTAGAGTCAGAAAGTATAAAAGAACGTCGTGTTAGTAACACTATTTATAACTCAAGAATGCCTGTACCGATTTGAATCGCACAGAGTAGTAATATTTAAACGCAAACGATAAAGTGTATGAGTATTTGAAACTGTCCGTCCTCGAAAATAAAATTATCGTAAATATTGGGAATGGTAGAATAGAACTACAACCAAATACACGGTGCAATGGATCATAACTGGCTCTGTAATCAGTTGATGAATATTATACGACATGCATCCCAAAGAAACTGATGCTATAACCTTGCCAGCCGACTTTTCCGTCTTTCCACGCTTGAGAATGGTTTATGACTGTCGATTGGACTCCAGTGTGAAATGATGGAGCCGTTTTTCTATTGTCACACACCGACGCAAAAATTCGGTTTTATTATGATTAAAGAGCACACAACCACTCCTCAAAATCAGCAATTTGCTGTTTTTGTTGGGTATGAATCTATGTATCAGTCAAAGAAAAGCGTGAACGGATCCTCTAGTAACTAATAAATAACCGCAGAACTAAATAAAGATACTATACAAGTATTTTACAAAAGTGTACAATTGCCGCTGATATTGATATTATTGGCATCAAAAACGCGCCTAGACAAAAAAAGCGAAGCGAATGGGTCCGGTGGTGAACTAGGACAATACGAAATATTTCCTGCCATCAAAAAAACAGTCATCGCATTCGCGATTTTACTTCACAGTTGACAGTAATAACTGTGAAGTTGTAGGTAATTCGTGTTTCTTGGAACCAGTATCAGTTCCAGTATGGAACTATAATTCCAGCCTTGAAATGCAACGTAGAATCAGAAAAAAAAGTAAAGTCCTTTTGTAAAACAGTGCGGTGTCGCCTTGATATATTTAATTTAAATAACTTTATCTGTACAAAATGGGATATTCATAAAAGATAGCTCGCTCTACTAATATTCACTGAGATATCTGCGAGTATTAGTATAGTTAAAAATATACCATTCAGTACGAAATTTATATATATGGGTGGTACCGACCCGATTTTATCTATTAACTATTATCATGAAATATACTAAGAAAATGTTCCTTGGGTTTCATTAAGGTACCTAACATACAATCTAACATACAGACTTGATTCAGTAGAGGGCGTTCCTAGCTAAGGAATGAGCGGCTGGTCAGTTGTCTCCGAGCACCTGGAGAATCAGGACAAACATTTTCGCCCGATGTGTTTCTGTAAGTGGTGCAATCCGAAAATGCAGCATTCGATAGAGCAGAGGTAAAGTCTGTGTGGAGCTCATTAAATCTGCAACAGATACGTTTGATATAATAGAGCATGCTTACCCAGATGTTGCTTTAGCAAGAAGTGGTGCGCGATTTCTTCGACAAACACCGACCATGTGACTCGTGTGCGCAAGGTTTTGAGCTCAAACCGTCGACTAAGTATTCGTTTAATTGCCCAGATGTGAAATTTATCAATTTCGGAGCACTTGAACATGTGCAAGGTGTGCGCGAAGATGATCCCAAAAGTGTTAACTGAGAATCAGAAATTACGGCGATTGGAAGTGTGCCAAGAAAATTTGAACATGTGTGAAAGTGAGCCCCAATTTTTGAATAATTATAAACCGACAAAACCTGTATATGGGTGCAAGGTCAAGTTTCCGCCCAATAACAGTAAAACAAGCTCTTTCATTTTGATAGAGATAACTCACATATTGTCCGATATAGCCCGTATAAAGTCACCCGGAATTTGGAAACTTTTTATATTAGGCATATGAGGGGTCAAGGAAGTATTGACCTGAGTCAACATATTTTTGGTATAAGGAGGTACTATTGTCAAAAAAGGACAATTTAAATTGTATATCCCATACATTGATCTATATTTTCGGTCAAATGTCAACTATAGATACTGGGGTCCACATATTCGGTACCTAGTGTCTTCAACAGTTTTTTTGGATTTGGCAGTTTTTGGTGGCATAATGTAATGGAATTCTTAATGTAAAATTGTAACCTTTTATATCAATTACTACTTCACTTTTAATTTAAAGGAATTCTTAGAACGAAATGGTATTCCGTTATATCAATTACTACTTGATTTGTGTACTGGAAAGTGAAAGAAGCAAATGGAATTTAAAATTGTGTTATATGGGAAGTAGGCGTGGTTGTAGTCCGTTTCGCTTATTGTTGCACAGTAACATAGGAATATGAAAAGAATGCTACGTGCTAAATTTAATCGAAATCGGTCTGTCGGTTCCCGAGATGTGTGATATCACCAAAAAAGTGGGCGTTGCCACGCCCATCGTCCCATTTTCACATAAAGCCCCCTCAAACCATTTCGGAGGTAAAATTGAATTATATAATATTCAGGAGTTCTATTTCGTCTACTTTCACAACGTCGGTAGGAGTTATTATAATATTTGCGCTAAGCGAATTTGGTTGTGGTGGCTTTAGTGGCTTAGGAGATATGTACATACATTAAACTTCTTCGAATATTTGGAAAGTGTGTCAGATGAATTGAAAAGATAGGTAAGCTTTAAAGCACTTTTTGTATCGTAACTGCTTTAATACTTAAGCTGTAATAAGATTAAATCCTGGTGCTGATTAATTTCATTTTCAAGTTCACAAGTCATGTTGGACATTACTGAGGAAAACGAATTTCCTACTCTCATTCGGGCGAAAAGTTTCAGATTGGCGTTATGTGAATGCATTTGCTTTATCACAATCACTTTTAGTCCATATATTACCATTACTTTTTAATGGGACAACGTGGCATGCTAGACGTTTAAGATATTTGGTACAGTGTAATCATCTTTTTTGTCTGCCGATAGTTGAGCTAAGGATTTGTGTATCGACTCTTGCAAACAGTTGCTATATAGTTTCCAGTTTTGTTCGCCTTAACAATAACTAAATATGCCTAAGATATTAAATTTTACCTCCGTGATGGTATGAGATAGCCTTACGGGAGCCAGTGTGAAAATTGGACAATGGGCGTGCCACCGAACACTTTTAGTTGAAATCCCATATTCCGCGACCCGGCCAACCGATTTCGACGAAATTTAGTAAGTTTTTATCTTCTGTCTCTTTACATTCTTATGCCACATTGTGAAAATGGACGAAATCGGACAATAATCACAGCTACTTCTCATATTGCACAACTTTAAATTCCACTTGACTCGTTCAGTTTCCAGTACACAAATCAAGAAGCAAATTATGTAACGGGATAGAACTTTGCACGAATAATGTCTTTAGTATGAGGATGGGGTCATGTGTAGAAGTTCACGCAAGTGAGGAAAGTTCTCTGATCGCCATTCACTTGGGAGTGGCCAGAAACGATTCTTTTACACCTGGCTCAAGCAGCTCACTACTTCCGGTCTTCGACCAAGTATCCTCTGGGTAGCCTAAGAACATCCGTTCGAAGGCGAAACATCCCCATAGGGTTGTGCGCGGGGTTTGGGACCCGCCACGTAAAAAGCTCACCCCAATGAAAAACTACCAACAGCCTCGGATGAGAAACCCCCCTTTTGATGACGGCCATGGCAAACGAAATAAGGACAATGATATTAGGGCATGCACCTGGAATGTCCGGTCCCTTAATTGGGAAGGTGCCGTTGCCCAGCTGGTTGATGTCCTCGGGAAAATAAAGGCTGACATCACCGCCGTCCAAGAAATGCGATGGACGAGACAAGGACAAAGACGAGTAGGTCCTTGTGACATTTACTGCAGTGGCCATATAAAGGAGCGCAAGTTTGGTGTGGGATTCGTGGAGGGAGAGAGACTCCGTCGCCGAGTACTATCATTCACTCCGGTGAATGAACGTCTAGCCACAATCCGCATCAAGGCGAGGTTCTTCAACATATCGCTGATTTGCGCCCACGCCCCGACGGAAGAGAAGGACGAGGTGACCAAAGATGCCTTCTACGAGCGCTTGGAGCGCGCTTCTGAGAGCTGCCCCCGCCACGATGTCAAAATCGTGCTTGGCGACTTTAACGCTAGGGTGGGCAAAGAAGGTATCTTCGGCACC
>NW_026094195.1:0-4509 GCF_024586455.1 Bactrocera neohumeralis | reverse complement strand
AGATTTTTTTATTTATGAATTACTTAAATTTCCCTCCCCGTTTACCTATAACCAGCCCCTCAAGCAGGTTGCCTCTGTTCCCTAAAAAAACATTTTTAATGGAAAGGTCCCACCGCTGCGTTATGAACTAAAACGTAAAAGATTAAACACACTACACCACTCTTCGTCAGCCCCCTTTTGCATCATCATTAAAGCTTTTTTTTTTTCCCCCTGACTTATGATGACCCCCGCCTTTCCCAACCACATACACAAAACATATGTATATGCCCCGCCCATCAGCGCTAATTTCTGCACTAAAAAGTAGCATTTGGTAAAAATCACTGCCACGACATTGGCGAAAATATATTTACCTTAATGCGTGAGTTTCAAATGCTCGTTTTCCAAGTTTTTGGCTTTTTCATCTTTTGTCTGGTGTTTCCCCAGCTTTATTTAACGATTTTCCCGAAAAATTGGACATGTTAGGTCACAAACATACATTTATTTGTAATATATTTAAAATATTTTTTCAACTATCCATTCATTTCCACCTGCTGGTTCATATCTTGCTTTCCCTCGAAATTTTTAAAGGTATGTAGTGTGTTTTGGATTTGTTAAAAAATTTCAAAGAAAAAACAAAAAAAAGGCCCCGGTTGTCTTTTTAATTAATTAAATGTAAGTATTTTTGGAAAACATTAACCGCCAACTGACCGTAAAATTTGCTGGGAAAAGCCCAAACCCGCTTTTTTGGAATTGGGTTAAGCTACTAAAACCAATTTTTATTTTTCCCCCTTTTAAATGTGTCAAGGGAAAATTAAAATTTCTAGTCAAAATTAAGTGTTTAGTTGAGGCTTTGTTATTACGGCTGACTAAAAGGGTTGAGATTTTATAAAGAAGAGATTTTTAAAAAATTTTGGTTATTTTTTTGAAAATGTTTTTATAAAATTTGTTTTTTTTCTCCTTTTTGTTATTTTAATTTTTTTCCTTTAAGTCCTTAAAAAGGGTTGGGTCATTAGTGTTTGCTTTTTTAAAATATTTAAATTTTTCATTTTGGTCAATTCTGTCGTTTTGCATTTTTCCAAAACCTCAAAACGTGAGGTTTTCAAACTCCAAGAAAAAAACGGCTCCAATCCACCCTTCCCTCTTTTGTAGATTCCGCACGAAATACTTCTCGCTTTTTACGCCTAGTAGGCGATTTTAAAAAATGGTTTTTTGTGGTGGCCCCCGTTATCCCTTGGTATTAACGCATTCCTATATGGTTTCTCTGAAATTGTTTTTGTAGTATATAAAACCAATATATTTCAAATATAATTTGTTTATATCTCAAAGGGAAAAATTTAAAATTCGGGGTTTCATGATTTCCGATTTTGATTCATATTTTTGGTTGGGTTTGGGCCATGGTCTCATTACACTATTATCCCAAATGTCTCTTCAGTTGTTTGGTTTTAAAAGAAATTTGTCTCAAAGCCTGACCGGGATCATCCCCCCTTTTTCCCCCCACAACATTTTACCAAAAGAAGGGGGAAAACCTTGGAGGAAACCCTGTGAAACTACTGCACTATTTAAGTTCACTCTTGGTCCATCACCATCAAAGACCCCAAAATTTGTAGTTGTCCAGTTCTGAGTATTCAAAAAAGGGGTGTTTCCCGTGGCTTCAATTCTCATCAAGAATAAATAACCGGATCTTTAAATTTTGTTCGGGTTCCTTGAACTGCGGAGGAAGGTTTGGATTCAGGCGGGACCATGGATAAGCCAGCCGGGGGGTTTTTGGGGACAATACCGATGCGGAAAAAAATCATTAAGGCATATGGCATCTCGGACATCGCCTGAAGATGGATTAGTCAAAACTATTTAAAAATCCGAAGGTTAGATATACGAAAAAACGTGTTTGGGTGCCCATGGTTTGACCAAAAAAAAATTCTGGATAAATCAACCCAAGCGAAAATGGGGGAGGAGAAATTCCCAAAAGGGACCCCAAAAATTGCCGACATAAAGTGATTACCACCTTTTTCCTTTTTTATGGGAAACCCTTGTTGGTGTAAAAAAAACCAAAAAGGTTTGAAAAGTGACTGTCCAGTTCTTCCAAATAAGAGGGGGTTCTACGAGGGTTTATGAAATTGCCCCAAAAAGGAAATAGATTATGGGAAAAAACAAAATAGTTGAACTAAATTCGATCCTGTAAATTTTATAAAATATTAAATAAGACAAAAGGAAGAGAATATTTGAAAACAATAAAACAGAAATTTCCCCCTGCCCGATAATAACAAATTTTTCTTTTAAAAATTTCTATACAGAAAATAAATCTCTTTTCCCTTAAACCCAATTTTTCCGATTTTGTCCCAAACTTTGGGAGTTTTTTATTCTCGCAAAAATTCTGTAATCTCTTCCTTCAACAAAGTTAAAAAAAAAAATTGCTAAAATTCTGCCCTCTCCCATTTAAATAACGCAAAAGAAAAAATAAACCATCAAAATTGTAATTTTTTTAATTTTCCAAAACATTATAAAACAATATAAACTCAAATATGGCCGAAAAAGGAAATCTTAAAACCCAAAGGAAGTGGGCGCACGAAAAAGGGGGGGGAAAAAAAAAGGAAGCAAATAAAAAGAAAATGTCGCACAGGAGACGAAATTGCGGGCAATCGAAAATTTGTGCGGTTAAAAACGTCAAACCTCAAAAAGTGGCGCAACGGCGGAAAGGGAGAGTGGGAAAAAGGACGCACTGCCCAGGCGGAAGTAAACCAGGCTTAAATTTAAATTTTGAAAAATTGGGAGGGTCGGGGGGGGTCTGGGAGAAAAGGGTTTTGCCAGAGGGCAAAAAGGATATGTGTGGGAATATTTTGGGAGTTCCAAAGAAAATATTGAAAAGTTTATAGTTCGTGTGTAAAAAAATTTTAAATCAATATTATAGGGTGCGTCAAAAAATAATATATCTTAAATTTTGAAAGACTTACGGAATTTAAAAGTTGTTTCTTTCCCCCGGGTAGTCAAAATTTTTTAATTTTGAATTTAATAATTATAAATATTATCCCTCTTGCTCCCATTCTGGGAAATATGAAAGGTCAATCAGGCCAACTAAGTTTTTTTTATTTTCGTTCCCCCAAATTAAAAATTTTAAAAGCTCAACTTCTGCCGCCTCGGGGGTATGAGTTTTATCTTTGTTTTTTTTTTATTTGACGAAAAAAACCACAGAAAAAAGGTACTATATTCAATATTATTTAATACGAAAATGGATTTGTGCCCCAAAACGCCTGTGGGACGGTTTAGCCCGCACAATTTTTTCCTTTATAACAAAAATTTCCCTTCTTTTACGCTTTGGGATTTCGACTGGCTTCCCCTTTTTGTTCTCCATTTTTAAACATATACATATGCATTTTAATTAATTCATTTATGTACGTGCCCCCCGATTCACTGCACGCTCCCCCGGCTCTTTTGCCCAGTCCCTTGCAATTTCCGGGTTTTTTTTTCCCTCATCTTTTCTTCTTGTTTTCTGTTGGTTTTTCCTTTTTCTGCCTTTTTTGCATTTCATTTCATACGCTTCTTTGTGTAAATATTTGATTTTTTCCCTTGGTCAATTTCTTTCATGATTCTGTAATTTTATTTGCACAAATTCCCGAGTAAATAAAAACCCCCCCCTTAGCAATTTCATTCAGTATATTCCCTGACGCATGCGTTAGACTTTCCGTTATCAAAGGGTCTTTTCCCTTTTTCCGATTGTTCGGTTTTGGGTTAGATATGCGTTTGAAGCCCTTTTCTGCAAAGAATGATGCCCAATACCAATATTTCTTTGGATATTTCTTTCGGGAAAAAGTTGAGTCTCATTTTGAAGATCATTAGAAAAAGGTCATCTTGATCCTATCTTAAATTTTTGGATCTAGAGCATTTTTTGTTTGCATATCCCAAAGAATAATAATATATAAGCACTAAGTTTATAATTTCAGATTGGATTGAGATTTTCCCTTTCAAAACCCTTTTAGAGTGGCCTTTAATTCCTTCCAATTTTATTTTTCCTTTCGTTTTTTTTGAAGCCTCATTTTTGGGTTTTTGAACATTCCGTTTTCTTTCTAAACTAATTCAACAACAGTTTGCGTTCGTTGTTCTCTCCCCTCGTAAATCGCTTGCCTTCCTTTTTGACGTCATCTTTGCAAAATTCGGAATGAGTCTTCATTGTACCCAAAAAAGCCAAAATTTTTGACTCGATCCAAAAAAGGTTTTTGGGGGAAATTTTCGCTTCTTTTTGATACCTATGGAATGATTTTCCCCCCCTTTTTTTAATTTCTCCATGTTACTGACACTGCAGGGTGTCCCCCCGGCCCTTTTCCCTTTTCGCTTGTGTCACTCAAATACGTGTTTCTGATATATAAGCGCCCCCCGGAAAAAACCGACTTTCGCGGTTTTCCGCACGGTTTAACTGGACCGGGCAGGTCAACAAAGTCGTGCTGAATGACCCAAAACAATCTGCATGGGAATAAAAGTTCCCCCTATATATTTGATGACCTTGTACCAATATATACATATTACATTAAAAAAAAATTT
>NW_026094194.1:0-4112 GCF_024586455.1 Bactrocera neohumeralis | reverse complement strand
GCTTCAAATTATTTACTTCACTTATTTAAGTTAATTAACCTTCTTCATATTACTGAAGTGGACATAAAGCCATAACGGCAGCGCATTTGGAAGAATTCCACATTCTTATGTATATTAAGGTATAAAGTCGATTTTCTTGTAATACACATTTGGCAATCGATATTGAGTTGCTACAAATCATTAATTTAACATATTTAAGTTAACTAACCTTCTTCATCTTACTAAAGTGGACATAAAGCCATAACGGCAGCGCATTTGGAAGAATTCCACATCCTTATATTAAGGTATAAAGTCGATTTTCTTGTATATACACATTTGGCAATCGATATTGAGTTGCTTCAAATTATTTACTTCACTTATCTAAGTTAATTAACCATCTTCATATTACTAAGTTAATTAAAGCCATAATGGCAGTGCATTTGGAAGAATTCCACATTCTTATATTAAGGTATAAAGTCGATTTTCTTGTATATACACATTTGGCAATCGATATTGAGTTGCTTCAAATTATTTACTTCACTTATTTAAGTTAATTAACCTTCTTCATCTTACTGAAGTGGACATAAAGCCATAACGGCAGCGCATTTGGAAGAATTCCACATCCTTATATTAAGGTATAAAGTCGATTTTCTTGTATATACACATTTGACAATCGATATTGAGTTGTTGCAAATCATTAATTTAACATATTTAAGTTATTTACCCTTCTTTATATTACTGAAGTGGACATAAAGCCATAACGGCAGCGCATTTGGAAGAATTCCACATTCTTATATTAAGGTATAAAGTCGATTTTCTTGTATATTCACATTTAGCAATCGATATTGAGTTTTCAAATCATTAGTTTCACATATTTAAGTTAACTTAACTTCTTCATCTTACTGAAGTGGACATTAAGCCATAACGGCAGTGCATTTGGAAGAATTCCACATCTTTATATTAAGGTATAAAGTCGATTTTCTTGTATATTCACACTAAGGAATCGATATTGAGTTGCTTCAAATCATTAGTTTAACATATTTAAGTTAATTAACCTTCTTCATCTTACTGAAGTGGACATAAAGCCATAACGGCAGTGCATTTGGAAGAATTCCACAATCTTATATTAAGGTATAAAGTCGATTTTCTTGTATATACACATTTAGGAATCGATATTGAGTTGCTTAAAATCATTAATTTAACATATTTAAGTTAATTAACCTTCTTCATCTTACTGAAGTGGACATAAAGCCATAACGGCAGTGCATTTGGAAGAATTCCACATTCTTATATTAAGGTATAAAGTCGATTTTCTTGTATATACACATTTAGCAATCGATATTGAGTTGCTTCAAATCATTAGTTTAACATATTTAAGTTAATTAACCTTCTTCATCTTACTGAAGTGGACATAAAGCCATAACGGCAGTGCATTTGGAAGAATTCCACAATCTTATATTAAGGTATAAAGTCGATTTTCTTGTATATACACACTTAGCAATCGGCAGTGAGTTGCTCCAAATCATTAATTCAACATATTTAAGTTAATTAACCTTCTTCATCTTACTGAAGTGGACATAAAGCCATAACGGCAGTGCATTTGGAAGAATTCCACAATCTTATATTAAGGTATAAAGTCGATTTTCTTGTATATACACATTTAGCAATCGATATTGAGTTGCTTCAAATCATTACTTCACATATTTAAGTTAATTAACCTTCTTCATCTTACTGAAGTTGACATAAAGCCATAACGGCAGCGCATTTGGAAGAATTCCACATCTTATATTAAGGTATAAATTCGATTTTCTTGTATATACACATTTAGCAATCGATATTGAGTTGCTCCAAATCATTAGTTCAACATATTTAAGTTAGTAAACCTTCTACATTTTACTGAAGTGGACATAAAGCCATAACGGCTGTGCATCTGGAAGTATTCCACAATCTTATATTAAGGTATAAAGTCGATTTTCTTGTATATACACATTTAGCAATCGATATTGAGTTGCTTCAAATCATTAATTTAACATATTTAAGTTAATTAACCTTCTTCATCTTACTGAAGTGGACATAAAGCCATAACGGCAGTGCATTTGGAAGAATTCCACAATCTTATATTAAGGTATAAAGTCGATTTTCTTGTATATACACATTTAGCAATCGATATTGAGTTGCTTCAAATCATTTACTTCCCTTATTTAAGTTACTTTGCCTTCTTCATCTTACTGAAGTGGACATAAAGCCATAACGGCAGTGCATTTGGAGGAGTTCCACAATCTTATATTAAGGTATAAAGTCGATTTTCTTGTATATACACATTTAGCAATCGATATTGAGTTGCTTCAAATCATTAAACGTTTAACATATTTAATTAATTTTGGCCTTCATCTTACTGAAGTGGACATAAAGCCATAACGGCAGTGCATTTGGAAGAATTCCACAATCTTATATTAAGGTATAAAGTCGATTTTCTTGTATATACACATTTAGCAATCGATATTGAGTTGCTTCAAATCATTTACTTCACATATTTAAGTTAATTAACCTTCTTCATCTTACTGAAGTTGACATAAAGCCATAACGGCAGTGCATTTGGAAGAATTCCACAATCTTATATTAAGGTATAAAGTCGATTTTCTTGTATATACACATTAGCAATCGATATTGAGTTGCTTCAAATCATTTATTCAACATATTTAAGTTAATTAACCTTCTTCATTTACTGAAGTGGACATAAAGCCATAACGGCAGTGCATTTGGAAGAATTCCACAATCTTATATTAAGGTATAAAGTCGATTTTCTTGTATATACACATTTAGCAATCGATATTGAGTTGCTTCAAATCATTAGTTTAACATATTTAAGTTAATTAACCTTCTTCATCTTACTGAAGTGGACATAAAGCCATAACGGCAGTGCATTTGGAAGAATTCCACAATCTTATATTAAGGTATAAAGTCGATTTTCTTGTATATACACATTTGGCAATCGATATTGAGTTGCTGCAAATCATTAATTTAACATATTTAAGTTAATTAACCTTCTTCATCTTACTGAAGTGGACATAAAGCCATAACGGCTGTGCATTTGGAAGAATTCCACAATCTTATATTAAGGTATAAAGTCGGAATTTCTTGTATATGCACATTTAGTAATCGATATTGAGTTGCTGCAAATCATTAGTTTAACATATTTAAGTTAATTTACCTTCTTCATCTTACTGAAGTGGACATAAAGCCATAACGGCTGTGCATTTGGAAGTATTCCACAATCTTATATTAAGGTATAAAGTCGATTTTCTTGTATATACACATTTAGCAATCGATAGTGAGTTGCTCCAAATCATTAATTCAACATATTTAAGTTAATTAACCTTCTTCATCATAGTGAAGTGGACATAAAGCCATAACGGCAGTGCATTTGGAAGAATTCCACAATCTTATATTAAGGTATAAAGTCGATTTTCTTGTATATACACATTTAGCAATCGATATTGAGTTGCTTCAAATCATTAACTTCACTTATTTAAGTTAATTAACATTCTTCATCTTACTGAAGTGGACATAAAGCCATAACGGCAGTGCATTTGGAAGAATTCCTCAATCTTATATTAAGGTATATAGTCGATTTTCTTGTATATTCACATTTAGCAATCGATATTGAGTTGCTTCGAATCATTAGTTTAAAATATTTAAGTTAATTAACCTTCTTCATCTTACTGAAGTGGACATAAAGCCATAACGGCAGTGCATTTGGAAGAATTCCACAATCTTATATTGAGGTATAAAGTCGATTTTCTTGTATATACACATTTAGCAATCGATATTGAGTTGCGTCAAATTATTTACTTTACTTATTTAAGTTAATTAACCTTCTTCATCTTACTGAAGTGGACATAAAGCCATAACGGCAGCGCATTTGGAAGAATTCCACAAAATTATATTAAGGTATAAAGTCGATTTTCTTGTATATACACATTTAGCAATCGATATTGAGTTGCTGCAAATCACTAATTCAACATATTTAAGCTAATTAACCTTCTTAATCATAGTGAAGTGGACATAAAGCCATAACGGCAGTGCATTTGGAAGAATTCCTCAATCTTATATTAAGGTATAAAGTCGGTTTT
>NW_026094193.1:0-4955 GCF_024586455.1 Bactrocera neohumeralis | reverse complement strand
TTTTTTTTGGGTTGCAGTTTCAAAAGAAATTTTTGTTTAAAAGAAAATTTCTTTAATAAGATAAGATGTTCTTTGTGTTTGTACTAATAGTCAACCTATTAAAATAGTTCAAAATTATTGGGCATTCGTTCTGCTTATCTCGCGACAGACGAGATTGCATTGTATACAATGTATACTCAGACTGAGAACATAAAGACATAGAGAAGGTGTGAATTCTGTATGATCTTCGATAGGACGGCTAACAGAACTTATAAGATTGCGATGCAGAGTTTCACCATTCTCGCTGCTATTTAGCAGAAATGAGCACGTTCTCTGGCAGAAATATATGAAACGACTGAATTCATCGAGAATGAATAAAGAGAAATACTTTAAAGAAAATATACAAAGTCACACAAAGAATGTAAAGAAGCATACTCTGAGTCACATATGCGTGATTTATCTTGTATCCTTATGAACCATTTTTTCAGAAAAATTATAAAAATTTTAATTTTTTACAAAATTGTGATAAATTAGGTAAAAAATAATTCAATTATATTTTTTATTTTTTTAATTATTTCAAAAAGATATATTTATATATAATTTCTTCAAAGAAAATTGATGACCTTCATGAAATATGCATATTCGCATTATTTCGTTATCATTTCCATATTCGTAGTAATAGAATTTCTATGGCATATATGTACATATGTATATTATTTCTTTGGCACATTTTACGGTACATACATTCATAAGTGTCGCACGCATCTTTCGCATCTCCGTTGTCGGTCAACCAATGGCTGAAACTGGCGTTTTGTCAAAGAGTGATGATAGAAAATCCAAAACTGTACCGAAAAAATAAACGAATGGCGGCGATTGTCAACTGCTTTTGCCTACAAACGTGCGTAAATATGTGTATGTATACGTATGAGCGTGGGCTATATTGACGCAGATTCTTGCGAGTCACGGAAAAATATTTTAGAATGGATAAATATTATAAATCGACAACTGCGTTGTTGCCACTTTTTCTCACTTATTTCTGAGAAGAAGCATCATAAAGTTGTTTAATTTATGATTTTAGCATTTGCCACCGTCACGAAAAGACGCTTGTTGGCAAAAGGCATGCTCGGAAAATGTTATGGCGTCTATTTTTATGAATGAAGCGAGATCGCTTGTGCAATTTGCGCTTGCGTTTATGAATGAAATCGTTTTTATTGTCAAATTTACTACATTTGACCTTCATATTGGCTGCCATGCGAATCAGTCCGCACACATGTAATATATTGATAAGTGATAAAATCATGATTTAAATTTCTGAATGCGTATATGCGTATACATGCATATAAATGGATTTAAATCAAAATTGTTCATTCATACTTTAGTTACCATAGACCTATTGTTTCAGTTTTATAATTTGATGAAAATCCTGATAATAATGATGAAAATGCTGATAATGATGATGTAAGAGTTGCTGAAATTATGGATGAGAATTGATAAATTTTGTATTTACTATTTACTAATATTTACTCATTTAAATAAAACCACTTCCTTCGAATATAGTTTCTATATTATTATACTTCATGTGTATTCAAAAAATGCCCGCATTGCTTTGATAAACTTGATTTTTTATGTACAATTTCTCATGTCGCGAGCGCACCTAAAAATGCTCACCCAAAAAGTGCCTAACGCGCCATAAGTTCAAGTTTTCACTTCTGCCTGCACTCCCGGAGTGCAACCTCGGTTTTCTAATGATGTTAAGTCTGATCTGTAATGTTTTACATAAACTTTTTTGTCATTTCACTTTTATTTACATTTAAAGTTACGGGATTTTAAATTCCTTTGTACTCCTATAAATACCAGGACATGTATGCTGTAAGCCTCTTCTCTGACTATAACTCAGTGCTGGTTGTACTCATCTCAATAAACATTGAGAACACTAACCGCTGATAAAGTAATTATTTAACATTTTTGGTGCCTCCTTTGAGGACAAATATTTTTAATTGTGTTTTATAATTGCAGTGTAGTTTCCATGACGGAACTTAATTGGCGATCATCGGCGATGGAAGCAATAAAGCGCATACATGCGTTCCTCAGAAGGTGCCAGGTAAAGTCGTGATGTGTTTCATCTCCAACAGAGCTTAAAGACACTTATGGAATCAATAGAAGAGCATACTGCGCATGCAGCAGACTTAATGGTCTCATCACATTGTCAAGGTTTAAAAGTAATGTCGCTACGGAACGCACAATTGCCCCACGAAATCTCAGGATAGCCACTTAGTTCAAATCAAATTGGGCCCGAAAAAAGCGACGGAAATACCTGTATCTCATTTTTCTTAACCTTAAAATAGCTACCCATTAGCCATCACAATCTTTATTGTTAATGTGGATAAGGTTCATGATTCGCCGCGTACAGTTCAATCCAAAGCCAGAATTGGTGTATGAGGAGCTTCACTACAGAAATCCCACAGTTAGAAGAAATATTGAAATTTCTGGAAAGACGTGCGCATAGCCTGGCTCCTGAACCATCGGTCTCATTAATGGCTTGCCGTCAGCAACGACCACTAAGGGCGCATGTGGATACTAGGGATGCCGCTCTGTGACTTCATTGCGGGTTAGCGCATCGAATTGCCAGCTGTCGTGCAATATTGGATATTAGTTTTGAGTAACGATTTGAAGCGCTTTAGATATTGAAATATGTTACAACTGTTTACGTTCGAGTCACTCTTATCGACAGTGTTCGTCTGGTAACTGTCAAGCACAACACAATCTATGCCAAGACAAGTTCAACAACACGTCAACGTTTTTTCTCAAACTACGCTAACCATATGCAATATCTCAACCTGCATTACACGGGTTTGGGTGAACCTGTCTCATGCATATGCCGCGGTGATTTATGCGAATACATCGAAACAGACAGTTTGTACGTTTCACTCTTCTGACGGAACGTACCAGGGTATCACTCAAGGCTGCTACCATACCACGTCTTGCGGCAGCGCTACTTCTTGACGATACATTATAGAACGTGCAGAATATTTTGGGACTAGTTGACATTCCCTACCATCTATGGTCGGACTCAGCGATCATATTGACTACTGAGGAAGGATTCAGCAACACTAAAACCATTCACATCAAATCTGGTTCGTAGAATACAGGAACTGAACATTTACCTACATATTCATTTAATTGTATTTTCATTGTATTATTTAATTTCGTCTCTTTGCTATATTTTTTTCAACCATACACATTTATGCATATAAAAAGATTGAATATTTTGTGAACAAGTATTAATTTATTGTAATATTTAATTTTTCTCTTTTGCTATACATATGTTCAATTAAGTTATTATTTAAGGAACGAGTCCTAAAATACATTCTAGCTCTGAAAAACAATTCTTTTACTTCCGAGCTACAATTTACAAAATTACTTAAGTCTAAGTGCTTCTGGACGTAATTTGTACATACATATCTCCATACCATTTACATCGTCAAATACTGCTTGCAAGGCTCTCATATGCTTCATCAACATATCTGTTGGTTTTGAGAGTCCTCCTTCAGAAAGGTGATCCACCCAAGTATAAGACGAACAATTTTCTGAATTGCCATAAATTTCGGGGTTGTCTTTACCGAGTTTGTGGCAGATGTACCCTACCAAATTCTCAAGTCCGTCGTTGTTGAGTATCTCCAAGTCATAATTTTTTTCAATTGATAAACAGTGGTTGGTATGCAAAAATTCCGCTGTTTATTTCCATCCCCAATTTTCAATCTATGTACATATGTGTAATGAACTTTAACATATTTTGCAATATACTTTTTAGAATTTGGGCACTTACCTGGCCATTGGTGAAAATGCAGCTAAGTTTTTGCTCCAAATTATTTCTGTGGAATTCCGGGTTTAATGCAAATCCAAAGGCGTTTAATTTCTGCTAACTGCTCGTTTTTGCACTTATTCAAAAGTTTTAACAACACTATTCAGTATTTGTCTAAAATAATAAAAATACACATACTTATGTTAGAAAATGATACTTCATCAATATCAATTAGGACTAACATTTCTGTTTCCAATGCAGTATTTTCTGGTCTTTCTCATCGATGACCTCCTCTCCTGCAGTTTGAGTGCCTCTCAACCTCGTCTTCTTGAATTACTTCAACAGGGGCGTTATTCTTCAACATTGTTGTTAACATATTTTTTTGGAACGAGACCCATCCTTTTCTGCCGTTCATTAGCCTCTGCAGGAGCTGTGGTTAACGTGGGAAAAGCGCATTGTTTTAATACTGTCTTATCTTTAGAGAAATGGAAAAATCTCCATTTCGTAGCACAATTTTACCATTATTATTATTGCATCAAACACTGCGCAACGTTTCTTAAAAATATAAAATTTCACAATTAATTCAAAACTTGAAAACACAATCGAACTCACTTTCAAAAGCGCGGGCGAATAATAAGTCAACCGTGACGTCAGCAAGAACAGCTGACTGAAAGCAAGCATGTGCATTGCGTAATCTCTTTCTCTATCATTCTTGGAGTATTGCGGCTCAACGTACAAAGTACATATCATCGGGTTTGCTGACGACATTGCTGTTGTAATAATAGTTAAACAAATGAGAATATCGTCACGATAAACAAGACAACAATTTCACAAATTAGCGACTGGCTTGAAACTATTGGACTAACCTAGCAGAGAGCAAGTCAGAAGCCGTACTTATTATTGGAAGCATAACTACTCAGCCAACCTTAAAGAACATGTGGCTTATACATGTGAAAAAGCTACGAAAGTATGCAGAGCTTCAACCCGGCTAATGCTCAATATCCGTTGGATGAACGATTTTGTAGGAAACATCCACAATTTATTTTTAGTTTAAAAAACCACCCACTAATTATGTAAAGGCAAACACATTATTTAATTAAGAAGGTATTAAATACTTTAAGGGCTGACTTTATTGAATTTTACTGAAAACACAGTAGTATTAAAAATTGATTGC